>NW_028196845.1:15000-49282 GCF_037176805.1 Vigna unguiculata
ATTGACCACAGCCTAATTAATTGAATGCCTTACCGCTTTAAACTTTGCTTGGAGTTCGATCCGCCTATGAACTCTTCTTCATACGCTTACTCTCTTACCGGAAAGGCAACCCAACGAAAAGAGTCTTAGTCCAGCTTCGTCCCAAAGCTTGGAGATGCCAGGGGCTGAAAAAGTGGGAGTTACAGTATGTTCTTCTCAAGCCAAACCTTCCGAATGGAAGCGCTGGGTTTCTCTGGACTACTCTTCTGCCATTCATTACCCTTGACATGAGAGGTATATCGTTACCTTTGATCTCATTTCCATTTTTTTTATTTTGCAGAGTCTCAGCTCTTTCCTCGAGCCCCACGGGGTCCTCTCAATCCCGCTCTCTCACTTCTGTCGCTATAAGTGTGCTCCCCCTTTGTGCGCAGAACGCCGAGGGTGTTCAGGTCTTTCCCCTCTTTTATCTTATTGCTTTCTTTTCTCCATTTCTCACTTGGGTCTAATTGCCAGGTTCAAGTGAACCCTCAGTAGCTTGAACCTGGCAACGGTCTTTGACACATCTATTAGCTGAAGAGGCCTAACGCTGGTCTTTTTATTCTTCCTATGACTAGCCGATGTAGACTATATCCATAGCCTTTCATATTAGTTAGGGTTGTGTCCTTAACGAATTTGTGAAACTCGTTTAGGCGAATCGATCAATATAAGGGCTTATACACCTACCTTTGAATGAAAGAAGTGTTGATTGTATGCCTGGAAAAGAGAAAGAGTGACTTCCGGCGGTCTGACGATTGATTGCATTTGGTTCAATTTATCTTGCTTGAGAGGGCAAAGGCAGGAAATAGAGTATGGAGTTAGGGGCTTGCTTAATGGCTTTCCTTCCGGCTTCAATGCTCAAGGCATTTCTTTTTTCTTTTTTTGGATTATGCTCTAGTGTTTGAATCATTTTTCTATCTATTCGTCTTTCTATTGATCTATTTGTTTTGCTATCATTCAGTATCAGTAAGATTGATTAGTATGTGGATTACGTGGCTCGCTCTCGCTCTTTGAGTTCTTGGTCTGAAGGTGAACGAGCTCTTGGTGTCGTAATTCCTACTCGCTTTCCTTGTATTAGCTACAGCCACCGAAGCATTCTTTCGTCAACACGAGTTAGCTATTCTCTGATCTTTGCCTTATTCTTTCTTCCTTTTCGTATGTATTTTCAACCGCACAACTGGAACCAAAAATTTCATTGCCTTGAAGAGCCTTCCATTCTTAAGCCAGCCAATCCAGTCAATCAATAAAGGGGCGAAGCGGTGTGAACATGGCCTCATTCTATGACGAGTTGGAGGAGATAGCAGGCTACGGCGAGGAGCCGCCCTACGAGGAAGACAAAAGGGACACTGAGGTCCGAGGACCGGAGGCCCACGTATATGCACTCATGAATACTTATCAATTCAAAAAATTCTTTGATCGTAGAGCAGGCACGTTTCGCCGCTACGCTAAAAGGCTCTTCTATTATGGATCACACGTCCAATTCTCTGGCTCAGAAAGGCTTTCGATGTTTTGATCCTTCTTCTCGTTTTCGCCGTCCCGGCATGTTACCTTCCCTTTTTGGAGTACCAGCTATAGTAGTCAGTCCACTGGGTCTACCTTTTGCGTCCCTGGTGAGGTTGGTTCATCGGCCGAGTCAATCCAGTTTAGAATCTTATTTTCTAGTGAGTTATAGAGCATCTAGTAGATAAACTACTAGCATGAGTAGTTAGACTACCCATACTCAGTTTACGCTGTTCGTGACAGCGATGTTCCAGTCAGACCCGTTCCAGAACCGATGAAAGAGAAAAACCCACTAGCGGGTAAACCTGTGCTTTAGCCCCCAGCAATAGATCTAGTGAGACAGGATTTTCCTTGCCTATGTTCCCCCTGAAGTGAGGCCCCACCGAATCGTCTGCTTAGTCTTCTTTCTCTTTCCTGTGCTATCCAGAAGAGTGAGACATAAGTCTAAAGTTATCCCACTAGTAATGTGCACTATCTGACTTGTCCTTGGTACATCTTATATGAAGCAGTACTGTAGCCTTACAAGCTGCTTGAATGGGTAGCGGACTTTCTATCTACGCCGAGTTTTGATGCCCGACTCAAAGCCTCCTACTCTTCCCCTTCCGCGAAGACAACCTCTGCCGCCTAGTCTGCTTGCCTTTGCTTCCTAAAGTGAGATGTCCAAGAGAAAAGGAACGAGGGGAAGAAGCGACGAGAACATAAAATCGTGAATGAAAGAGCGTGACGAGACTTTCTCAATTCGAGATGTTAGAAGGTGCAAAATCAATGGGTGCCGGAGCTGCTACAATTGCTTCAGCGGGAGCTGCTGTAGGTATTGGAAACGTATTCAGTTCATTAATTCATTCCGTGGCAAGAAATCCATCATTGGCAAAACAGTTATTCGGATATGCAATCCTGGGCTTTGCTCTAACCGAGGCTATTGCCTTGTTCGCATTAATGATGGCCTTTTTGATTCTCTTTGTTTTCTAAGTTTCTCCTTTTGAAAGGTGTAGTCTCTCCTACCTGAAGAGGACGAGGCCCCCGGAAATGGGGGGAAGGGGATGTGGGCAAGGGGCCCCTTCACGGCTAATCGATCTCTCTCCCTCTAGTAAGCTCATCGAAAGACCTGGTGCCCAATACTAAAACTTGGGGAAGGTGGGATGCTAGGTGGACAGGATTGGACGTTAACCTAGAGAGCTAAGTGTAGTGCACTTCGTTCTCTTTGATTGGCACATGGAAGATCCACTTAAAGCATAAAGAAGATCTGCACCGCTAAGACAAGGAAGGTAAGATGTTCAGAAAGAAGATAAGACAAAAAAGTCAATATTGCAACTGACAGCTAATAGGAGAAACTGTCAGCAAATAAAATAGATAAGACAGTCCTGTCTTGATAGTTTACTTCAGATTTCAATGTCCGATCTGACTGTGAGAATAGCGAAGTCCGGAATGACATGCTCAATGCCAGTCCATCCAGAAATGCCAGATGAATCCCGTGAGAGATCTAATCTAGGCAGAAGATCCCATCCCTAAAAAAAAAAAAGTGTAATCAGAGGGTGAAACCTTGCTTTGCAAAAGGGGAGTTCTTTCCCGCATCCATCCCATAAACCCCTGTCAAGCTTCTACTCATTCTCAATTCAGGAAAAGGTTTCCGGTTGCCATAAATAAAACCACAATCACACAGTCAACTCGAACAAAGAGCTTCTCGCCTACAAATTAAGGAGCTGGTCCAAGCCTTCCTCTTTACTGTTTAGGAGTAGCATTGAAGATTCGAAACCTTTCGTGTCGTCAGGTTGCTACACCTAACCTAGCCTAGCGGGAGCTCACTTAAGGCTCCGAGTATCATGATCGTAAGACGACATTTGCTAGCCTCACACTACCCTTTTTGGAACCCTCGAGTAGTCATGTGGAATAAACAAACGAAAAGAAAGGAGAAAGGCTTGCTGTTGCCAAGGCCTATTCCTCGACCATCGTCACCTATTCAATAAGTTGGGAGTCCCCGCCATGTAAACCCATATCCCATGGAAGAATCGAATCAATACCGACTATTTCTTTAGCATCCCGAAGAGTGACGAGAAGACCACACTTTACATCTTTCTTTCAAAAGAGGAGAACGCGCTCATAGAATATTAACAAAAATGAAAGAAATCCTCGTCCAGTGGCACGTCCTTTAGCTGCTGCGGTCCGGTACGGGGAAAGAAGTTCGGACATATTCTATATAGGAAGCGCTCCTTGCCTGAAGAATAGGCGTCTTTCATACCTTTCCTGGGAACGGGCAAGAAAACAGATTGGCCTATGAATGTGCACCCTCTTTCCTGATACTAGGGACATTTGATTCTTTCTGACCTATATTATAATCTTACCAAACTGCTCTTATTCCGCTAAAAGAGCAAAGATAAAAGCCCTCTTATGCCAGAAATTTAATAAAGAATAAAGAAAGTGTACTTTCACCTCTGGAATGGCAACATGCGAAAGACACCCACTGGCGTGCTTACGTTCTTTCTTCGCTTCCCAGCCAACAAGCAACTCCTTGAGCTTTATAAAGCCGTTGATTGCCATCCGTTTTCTTGCTGGAATCTTTTTCTTATTCTGAATATAACCTGTCCTCCCGGGGCTCAAGGGAGAGGCCTGACTGTCTTTTCTATAGAGTTGGAGTAGTAGTTGGACAAAAGAACTCTCTGGCCGGAGTCAAACACGTAGTCGTGACCTGTCCCGTCGTTACTCCTCTTTCTATATATGTTTAGGGAGAAAGAATTAGGCTGCCTAAAAAGAAACTCTAGGCGTTGGATTGTTTTTATTTTCTGCTGGTGAGGAAAGGTCGTGCAATCGCAGAGGACTAGTTCCCTATCCCGCTGATAAGAATAAAAAAGGGATCGGCGCAGTGGATAGGCCACTCTCACTGGAAGAGCTTAGCTTATTCCAAAGCATCCCTGACGCTCTCTAGTTTAGGAATAGAGGGTGCCGCATCCGAGGCAAAGCAAGAGCTAACAGCCTCTTTTTTTCCATCCTTACTTTCATCCGTTAATGCTTCTTCTTTCCAGTCAGTTTAGATCCTGAGAACAAGTCAAGCTTCAAATAAGTAGTCCGCTAAGGTCTGTCTAACAATAGAGCTTCCAGAGGCAAGCCGAAGCGGAGAATGTTTCTCCTAAAGAGTCTATTATAGTAGTCTATCAAAGCACAAGGAGAATGGCTCTGACTAAGCATCTGGTGAGGGATCCGCTGGATTAGTAAGCATCACATAAGGAGGACGGTGGAGATCTAAGTTGCTCCTTTCTTCCCCCTTCCCCAGTTCTCTAACTAGTGGTGTAAGCAAGTGCTCCATTGTGTAATGGTCTAAGGGCCTTTCAGTTCTAATCTGACCTACCGTGTCTAAGGTGTGACTTCTTCCAAGAGTGGGAGGGCTCACAGTAAGACCGGGTAGACGGGTATAGCAGTAATAGTACTTTCACCCAATAGGATAAGGCAAGTCAGTTTGAAAGCAAGGCAAACAACCTTTGCCTCTTGGACTACGGCTTGGAAACCTTTGCCAAGTTTCCTCAGTGAGAAAGGAATCAAACTCACTCTCTTTTCTTCTTCAACTCAACCAAGTCCAATAGAAAACACATTAAGCTTCGTCTAACAGGAAGTAGCACCTGCCGCCTTGCATAGCATGTCGAGAATCCTTTTCCTTGTTTCGAAATACAGATTGTTGTGGAGAGTCTAAATTGCGTAAGAGAAAGAAGCTGTTCTTGAATTGCTAGTCTGTCAGTGAGAAGCTGTGATCGAGAAAGTCTCGCCCAAAGAGCTCTACAGTAGTGCCTTGCGGGGTCGTAGAGCCGGGGGAGCTCAGATCCGATTCTTGCATTCATCTTAACTGCAGATTTCTACTTCTTCTTACCCAGTTTGTAAGCAGAGGAGAACAAATAAGATAGAAGCCCATATTGAAACTATACTTCCTAACTAGAGTAGTAAGAAGTCTTTTCAGAAGCAGTAGACTGAGAGGCTTTGGCAGAATTGATCGAACTTCTTGCTCTCAGGGTGCTTCGCTTGAGCTCAACCATCCGGGATGCTTGTTTTCTGAGGATGATTCTTTCGCGTAAGTAAGGGAAGTGTTGAGCCAGAGTAGAGATGACCTTTTCAGCATCGCTGTGAGAGCATCCGAGTGAATAATTTCTGCCAATTGCATGCTGAAATAGTTTCTTAGTGCTTCCCTTTGTTCTTGCAAGAGATCAAGACTGGTAGGCAGGCTAAGGCCAGAGATTCAATGCCCGAGGTCTTTCCTCTCCTTATCAGTCGAGTTACTTCATAACCTCTTCTTCTGATTATAGTCGTCGTAACTCTCTCTATCTTAGGTGTCGGCATCACACATATCATATAGATTGTGTGTAGTGAGTGAGATTTCCCAAACAAAACATTAGGAAAGGAGTTAAAAAAAGAAAAAGAATAGAGGCCATCTGACTTGGTTAAGTCATGTTAGTTGTGGTTAACAGCAGAACCAAAGCAGAATGACTGACCCTGCCTCCAAAGAGGAAGGTGCATTCCTTGTTATATCCCATAGCTTGCTGAGACCGGAGATAGGGTCCCCTCAGATATGACGATAGGTACGTTCCTGCCAAACATGTTAATAATATAGGTTTCCCTATGGGCATATCCCAGGTTTCCAATATGATCTTAAAATAGACAATCACACACAAAATAGCTCGACTGTAATCCGAGTAACGAAGACTGATAAGCATAAGGATTGAGAATTCATGGGATTGATCAGGTCTCAAGACTGGGACGTCGCTTTTAGCTGCTTTTTTGCAGACTAGATTACTAGGATGCTTGGGAAGTAGCCGTATCTTCTTCTTGCTCCGCTGCTCTCAGAAAACCTGGGACTGAATCTCTAAAATAAGGACTTGTCTATCCGGTTTATCCTGTTAGTGAGATGGGTGTAGCTCCCCTGGATGCATGAAGGCTTTCTTCTTTTGAATTCGGGTTCCCGCATATTGATTGATGCTTCCTTGGAATACCTTTCCATAGGAGTGGTAGAGTCCTAATAAGAGGCCAATTCCTGATACGCCCCTATGAATCTCCCTGGATATCTTCACTTTCTTCGGACGAGCATCCCTGACATAGCTGCCCTTGATAGAAATCCCCTGGCTTTCCTTACTAAATTATAAATCAATCCGGCAATCTTCCTTACAGTTATTTTCTCCTTAATAGTCTATCGGAATTTCTCTGAGAAACCCCCGGGAATCCTTACTTAAAAGCCCCTTTATCTTGATTGTTCGAATAGGATGTGTTAAGCAACAACTTCAAAGCCCTTAGCTACCGGTATTGCTTTGAAAAATCCTGGGTTAATGCAGGTTTCTTTGCTTTCTTTTTATCTGACGCAAGTTATTCATTGATAAAATCAGGATCTTTCTTCTCTCTTCGTTCCTCTCCTTACAGTCGAGTTACTACGTTCCTCTTCTTCTTATTCCCTCCCATGCATCAACAGTTCCAATTTATGGGATAATCCGAGGCAAAGGCCATATCCCGAAGCTAACTCATAACTCTTTCCCGAGTCAACTCACCCTTTCACGCTAACCCTGCTTTGGAAAAAAGAAGGAATGAAATAGCTCGACTGATAAGGAGAGGAAGCAAGGCACTTGAGATGGGTGCTTTCCTTCTTTTTTCTTTCGAAGGTGTTAAAGGGCTGATTGAGGTATAAATTCAATACATATAATTTTTATTTTTCTTGATTTGGTGGTAACCCATTTGGACGAGCAATCGCTACTTCGTTCTCGCCTTTGAGTGTGCAGGGCTTGAATCATCCATAAAACGCCTATTCCTAGGTGCCAAGCTTGTGTTAAAGATCTTACTTGCCTGATTCCCGGAACTGGGTTAAAATAAAAAAAGTGAAGAATTGCAAATATTTTAGATATTGTCTCAGTACTTGTGGCTAGTCCTATTATATGGACTTGACCTCCCTAAGGATGCTTCCACAGAAGAGGCGAGAGGTTCTATCCTTCGGGTATGTGTACCGAACGGGAAATCTATACTCGTAGGCGGTGATACCTCAAGCCCATGATACAACATTTTAAAGTAAGAAAGCAGTTGATAACGAAAAGTTAACCCCCGGTCGGACTTGGTAGGGTAGGAGCCGAATAGAAGGCATAAAGTCAGAGGAATGAGCGGGTAAAGAAGAAAGAGATTGGAAAGATGAGATTCATGTATTGACGTAATCTAGTAGACCCTTAAAGAACATCCAAACCTAGAAACAAGAGCACGCCCATCAAACGGAAAGAATTGATAAATAGGAGGCGGGTAAGCCCGAATAGCTTCCTCAAAAGCATGATGTAGCGACTTACTATTAATTCATAATGCGAGCTAGCATTTGGGGCTAATGTCTGTAGATGTGATACCTCCTGGTCAGAGACGGAGAATCGCTGTTATCGGATCTGGTAATAAACGTATGCTTAGTAGGGAGGGGCTCGCCCAGATGCTTTGCGAGACCGAATCATTTTGTGTTCGGTTGCGTTATCTACCGCAAAGAGGGACTCCCCCTTTCTATTAGAACAGTGTTAGTTCGCTATTACTGCCGGTCAGGCCGACGAGAATTCTATTCTGATATTGCTATGTGCGCCACTAGAGCTTTGATCATATGCTTTGAGCCGAGTCGATGAGTTTGAATATTCATTCGTGTACGTATGCCATGTAGATTGAAAAGGGAGAAGCCCTCACTGACGGAGTATAAATAGCACACCAGATGGATCATTCAATAGAAAGCCGAAGGCGAAGAGTGAACACCTCCAAAGGGCTGGGTGAGAGAAAGCGTCCTTTGTTGATACCTAGTGTACACCGCCACCTACTGAAATGGATTAATAAACGTGGCTTTCTATTGCTTGTAGCGGCGTTGCTTCCTTTTGTTCACCGCGGCGAAAAATGAAATCTTGAGAAAGAAGGCCTTGTGGGGCATCTCCAGCAGCGCCAAAGAAGGAAGATGGAAAGTCTTCTTTGTAGACTCGCACCGCTCACTTACGGTTTTATACAGAGGGGGGTTGTATTGAAGGGCCATAAGCTTTGAATATGCGTTGGTTCCAATCCGGATCTCGTTGTTTGGGTCTCGAGATGATATTCAGGAGACAAAAGAGCAGAGCTGATAGAAATGCTAATTATAATGGAGATACTAATTCTTTAATAAAGACTTGTGCCCATTGTCCAAGATTCCTTTGTGGGACTTTCTTTTTATTCTTCTTGACTTGACTCAACAACCCTCCAATTCAGGACAGAACTCTAAGGGTATCTCTGAAGATTCAAAATACAGAAGAGCGACTGCCAATCAAGACAATATTGAATTGAAGCACGCGCCTTAGGACCGATCCCAGTGAAATAGGAAAACGAATCCGCGCGCTACCGAGTTTCCTTCATCGATCGGAACAAAACTAGCAAAAGAAAGAGGGAGCTGCGCTATACATAATACAAAGGGACCCAGGCTCTGCCCGAATGATACGATCAGCAACTTCTAGTACCCAAGCTATGTGATCAATAACTATTCTCCTAGAGGCGAATCCCTCAGGGCGCCCTAAGCAACCGAAGGGTAGAGAAGATGAAGAATAAGGGTAATCTAAGCATGCGCCACCAAAAGGAAAGAGAGGACCGATTGATACCAATAGCAAGATACACATCTTTTTTTTTAGACTCCGAGGGTTGAGAATAGTTGAGGATCAGAAGATTGGCCTTAATAGATTAAGTGCAAACTTTCTTTTTTATATTATATATATGAGTAAGCCCCTTCCCTTAGGAACAGAAGTATACACAAGGGGGTAATTTCTCACAATTATTCACGTTCAACTCCAAGATCCAGCAAGCCAACTTCAACCGAAACTGAGTCACATTCTCCCTCTCTTCCTAATGGAGGCACATACCATTCTTGTAACAGTGGATGGATAAAAGTCTCGTAGTCTTTGTTTCTAAAAAGGTCGTGCCCTTTCTACATATATCGAAATTTTAGTCTTTCACCCCTCCTTTATCGAATTAGCTATGGCTAATCTAGTAGAGTAGGGCTAATCAGAAGTTTCACTATGGCGATTGGAAGCGAAGCCTCAATTCAAATCGAGCAGCAGCTTTTCTACACTCAAAGGGAACCCGGCATCCCATTAACTGAGACTTCCTATGCATAGCTGTAGCCTTTCGTCATACCCTTTGGCTACTTAGTGCCTCCACCTACTACTAGGCTGTAATCTTCTTGTTTCTAAACTAAATCGAGGGTCTATGCGGCTCTCTGAATAATAGAATATGTCCACTGTAGTCTATTTGAAGCGTTCCTGCTTGTCTTGAATCAAACGGAATTGAATAACCCTGTGTAGCGGATAGCATGGACTGATTGAAATAGCATACTTGTGCAATGGATCTCGTTTATCTTTCATATGTTAAATGTTCGTGTAGTGAATTCACGGCTAGAGATAGTACATTCTGGGTCGATCAAGGAAGGTAGCGTATACGGGTACTTGGGATTGAGTAGAGCATAGGTTCAATAACCGGGCTTGGAAAAGAGAATGATAATCTCGTTCAGCAAGAGGCTGGGTTTTTGGTCTTTCTACGTTTCCGCTTATGCTCCTTTGGTTAGTACTCCAAATTGGATTTCTTTCTGGTTGGTTCGAAGTAATGCTCCTTTTATTTAGCTATTCCCTACATTCTTTGGTAAAAGTGCTCATGCAGCTTCTAAGGGATGCCTTCCCCTCCAAGTTGTTTCAAAGTAAGATCTGTGGATAAACGATGGTTAAGCCGCATCGGTGCGGTCGGGATCGCCCGGTACTTGTGAGGCAGAAGAATCCTTGAATAGAAGATCGAGCTTGTGGAAAGTCTTTTTTTAGTACTTGTTAGCGTCCCTTCCCCCTGAGTTCAAGATGTCCCTTTCCGCTTCTCTTTCAGCAACTTCCGGATTGGTCAAGCCTCGAATCGAATCCTGGATCAACGCCCTTTTTCGCTTAACCCATTCGTTCACAGTCGATTCAACTTAAACCAATGTCACATGTCTTGTGAGCATTCAACCATGATCTTCTTTTGTTCACATCAGATCTTTCCTGGTAACTAAGGCAATGAAATTTTATTAATGAATAAATTACCTCATATCTTTCCCTCTGGGTGGGATGATACGAAATAGAGCAGTTGCCAATTGGCATGCGAAACCGAGAAGGAACTTACTTTCATAGACAAGAGCTGACCTTGGGCCAATGACCAGATATTTAAGATTATTAGCCAAAGTAGATAGAGTGAATGGGAATAGTCGAATGCCCTATGGAGTAAAGGGAAGGGGCTTGAGTTCTGAGACGAAGATAAGGCTTCCGGACATATGGAAGAAGGAGGCATCGTAGATGAGGAGATCCAGTTGTGCTTGCTGCCTATCCACTTGGCGAGTAAGAGGCTCTGTGCAAGAGTGGATTTTCAACCTTCTGCCTTTGCTTGCTTCATCTGCAGAGCTAACTCCGGAAGTGACTGCTCTAGCCAATGCGCATGCGTTCCTTCCTAAATGCAATTAGGCTTCTCGCGTTGATCACATAGCTTCTTCTGTAGTGCGTGTATTTAGTGTCTCCTTTGCTGTCCTATCGCGGAGTTATGTACGTAGGGTGCGCGTAGAAAGCTTATAGTGCTCTTCTTTGATTGATTGTAATTGAGTTGACTGACTCAGGAACTTTCCCTTAGGGTGAATGCACTAGGTGAGCGTCTTTCAATGCTTGCTTTTTTAGTTGTTTAGCCTATAGCCTTGTTGCTAAAGCTGTTAGCGCGTAGTCTGTCTCATATACCTCCAAGAGCGGTGAGTGGGTGTAGTAAGATAAGATGTAGGTAGGCATATCTATGTTTGGGCACTGAACATGGTAGCTATAGCGAGGGGAAAGATCCATAGCAAAGACCGGTAAGCTCGCTTCCCACATCCCATTCGATGCTTTCCCTCCTTCTTTATTTGCTTGATGCGCCGCTCGGTGTGCTCAGATGGTTCTGCTTCATGCTCGTCGACTCTGAGTTCGGGTTTCAATGAGTACCACGATCATTCCCGTTAACCAAATCTCTCCATTTTATGATCAATTCATTAGATCCAGCTCCCTGGCAGTTACAAAAGAACATCTTCATTGGGATGCTGTCAGTGAAGAAAAAGAAGTAAACTGTCATACCTGGTTCCAAGGGAAGAGAGCCCCAGTGAAGTAAACCGAGGGCACGAAGCAAGGTATGGTGGGTGCCAGCTACTTTCACTTGTTAGGAGTAGGGGCTGAAAAGAGCTCTTTGTATAGGTTGGGTTTGCTGGGCTTTGATGCTGACCTTCTTTTTTTGAAAAGGGGAAGGTTTGATAAAGGAGCTTTTAAGCCCTTTTGCTGGATTGTTGGTCTGCAGCCCCGCCCTATAGAATAGAATGAATCCAATAAGGAGAGGCCTATGGATGACCGAGCCACTCTTATACTACTCCTTACCTCACCCCCTTCTCACTTAAAGGGCGAAGTCGCTGAAGCGAGTCTAAAGGCCAAAGAGTGATCTTTGAACGTTACTACGCATCCTTATTAATGAATAGGTATAGTGTAAGGTAGGTTTGTTTGGGTATAGCAGGACTTGAACCTGCGACCATTAGGTTAAAAGCCCAATGCTCTACCAACTGAGCTATACACCCCCAAAAAAGATAGATAGTAGTAAATAAAGATTGGTGCAGAAAAGAGGGCGGCCCCTCTTCTCATCATATTAAAGGGGCGCAGCTCTGTATGAGGCTCGTACTGCGGAGCAAGCGAAGAATAAGGGCGCGCGTTAGCACTCCTGCAAGAAAACGGCCTTACTCAACAAGCGCACCTTTATTAGTAAGTTGTTTCCACTCATTGAAGATTCTATCTACAAAAGAAGGTCAACGGGGGATACTAAAGTTGCTCTCACTGACACCATCTACGAGAAGGTGAGGAGGTCGTCTTTCTTTTCTTTCCGGCCGCCATACGGTTCGCCTTAAAGCCGGAGAAAGGGAGGAGCAGTTATCTATGTAATTACGGTCTTTGTTGGCCGTTGTTCCGGTCGAGCACTCTCTTTTCTTTGCTTTGTTCAATAGAGTCTTACCAAACAAGACTGACTTCTTACCAACCCGCGAAGGGTTGTGAAGTTGGACCAGGTACGAAGAATGAATCTATATCTGTGTACAGTACGGAAGTTGCTGGCCGGCGGCCGCTCAACTGTTCGAGCGCAATACAGTGGTGGTTGGTTCCGATTCGACAAGGGTAGAATGCCTGGTCGAAGGTCCAGTACAGTAGGTAGCAGGCGTGTTCGTTTTGGCTCCCGAGCGAGAACGAGAAAGAGGCGCTGCACCATTCTTGCTGCTATGTACGTGAACCTTGACTTGAGAGATTCATCCAATGGAACCCACACTCAAAGGAGGACCACAAGCTCGGGGCTCGACGAAACATAAAATATCAGCATTAAGAAACTGACTTATTGGGGTTAGCAGTGAAAGAAAGAGCCCGGCATTCATATGAATAGCTTAGTCTACTAAAATCAAAGAGGGACCAGCCTCATCGTGGTAATTATCGTTCACCTCTAATGTGACACGTTCCCTCCCAGTTATATGATCCACGGGATCAGTCGGCTAGAGAGCGGGGCTATTCTTCTTCCGGGGAGGGAAAGTCGTCCCCTCTACTGATCGAACCCTCAGTTCGGGGGTCTTCGTCAACATGTTTTGAGGCTCCAGTCTTCGGCGGGTCACCATTACTTGACTTAGAAAGGCGAACATCTAGGCAAGGGAAAGCGCAGTGCGCCTGGTGCAAATGGCTTTTTTCATGATATACCAATCAGAATGGAGGACCCTACCTACGTACATGATTGATAGAAGAACTACGTAGGGGGTCGGTCAACTTGATGCGGGAGAGGCATGAGTGCAGTTCGATCTTGTGGTGTATTCGTTTGTAGTGAGTAGGGCCTCTTTCTCGTTGATCAGTTCGCCTCCGCTCTATTGAAAGGTCTCCATTCCTACGGCGGTTTTGTCAACGAACGCGTCTCGGGCCGGATTGACTAACCTAACCCTTACTTAAGGGGGGCCTTGCCATAGTTGGGTGCTCTGCTTTAGTGTGATTTACGAAGGCTAGGCTAGTAATACCAAAAATGAAAAGAGATCGGGGTCGATAGTTGGCAAGGAACTTGATCCCCCCAAAACACAAAAGGGGCAGCTGCGGTCGAACTCGAATTCTGGAAATCAAATAAGTCGGGGCCCTTTTACCTTACCAAGTCTACCGGATAGAAATTAGCAGATCAGGTATAGATACGGGAAAGGCTTTCTCCCTCAGTGGAATCGGTGGAACGCCCTGCTTCCGGCTAAGTATACAGAGTTGGGTCTACCGTTCGTTCCACCGTTACCTCTATTCTATTCCGATCTTTCTTTTCTCCTTTGCTTCCTTGTCTCGTCTATCCTTCTCTGCCTTCAGCCTGTCTTTGAGCTCTATCCCGTCCTTCCTTTGGCTTGCCCTGAGGATTGACTCTCCAAAGTCAGTCGATTTGATCACTGTTCGGTTCGAGTCTTCATCGATCGGGTGGATCTATATGCTGAGGGGGGATGGAAAGGTGGGTGAGTCATGGCTGTGGACAGAGAGAAAGAAAGCGGTAGTCTTCCGGTGGAATAGATTTATAGTAAGTGTCTTCTTTCCTTCTCTTCTAGTAAGCGCCGTCAGGTCTCTCTTCTTGGGATATCTTGATCACCAGAAAGGATAGAGATCTTAAGTAGACATGCTTTAGGCATCGATCATCTTCCTAACTACATGGTACTCCCCCTCCCATTACTGGAACCGACGAAAGGGGGTGGAATAAAGAAAATGAGGAAGTGTCCCTTAGAGAAAGAGAGTCCGCTCTCTCATTGTCTGATTGCATCGTAGAGCGTCTGCACCAATTGCTTGGTTGCAGTAGCAGCCCCCTTTCTCCTTCTTTCATATGATAAATTAGAAAGATTTTAAATAGAGTAAGTGTAAGAGCGACTTCAATCTTTATTCGCTAAAAAAGAGAAGCTGGGTTCCGATAATAGTAGTTTCATCTGGATTGGGTTAGTGTTCAGTGTACCTATGCTTCTTTCGATCTGCTTTCTAGTTATGAATAAGACTCGTCTTCAAGTTCAAGTTAATATCATAGATAAAGATAAGAAGTGAAGAAAGACAGAACGAATCTCTTATCGCCATCTTTATCTTTCTAGCAGTGCTCTCAACTATTATCTTATTATATATAATACATATCTTTCTTCTCTTCTGCTCTTTGCTATCATAGCCACTTCTACATCAAACTGTGCTGCAACCTTAATCCTAAGAAGACGGGGTAGGACTGGAGTCTTAGGGATCTCTTTAGAATGTGGTGTGCCCTTGGCCGGGGCAAAAAGACAAAAATGATTCTCGAAAGTGGTAGCTCTGCGAAGGTTCCATCTACAGAGCAGGTGGAGAAGGTCGGCGGGCTTCATCTAAGTCCCTATCGGAGGTTCCATAAGGTACATTCACTTTGTTGGGAGGTGTAGACGCTTAAGCTGGGAACGGCAGTAAGGTCCCTCTTGAGATTTGTCACTTCTTGCTTGGCTTGTAAGGCTGTGGCAATAGGAGGTTGGAGCGATGCATGATGGCCGGGAAAAGACGTAGCGCTTTAGAGAAATCGGGATTACACCCTTTTTTATATTATATCCCTGTCACAGAGTTTGGCCAGAAAAAAGGTCACGCTTTGGCCTATAATGAGATAATTAGTTTATGCACGTGGTGGAGCGGGCAGTCTTATGCCCTGGTAATCAAAGAAATGAGTAAAACGGCCCAAATAGCCAAATCGGTAAAAATGGCATAAGAGGCTTTTTATAAGTCCATTATGACGGTTCAGGAGGCTAGAACCGTTGACCTTGAGGATGAAGCATAGCGCTGCTTAAGTTAAGGAAGAGTTCGCTTTTCTTTTGCCGTAGGAGTTGCCGGCAGGTCCTACCCCCTCGGAGACGGGTAGATCATCAGTCTGACTACTAATCAGGCCAGCGGAAAGCTAGGCCCTTTCTCACCTGCAGCAAATGAGGAGGGAGGCTGCTTTTAAGTGACTTGACAAAGGATTGGAACTAGGCCAATGCCAATCTCATCTATTGCAGCAAAGAAAGAGGAAAGGGGCGAAGCGCTAGTTTGAATTGAAGTAGAGGAGATGCCATACGGTAGGAGGCAATAATGAATTAAGCCGGTATGAATGGAGCCTTGTTTATTAGGCTAGATCGATGTGATGTATATTTATTGGCTCTAATCCTCGGGGCACCCTATGGCATATCCTCTTTAGAAAGAAGGTTTCATTAGCACACTTCAAATGGCTTCGTTTAGTGTAATCTGGCAACTGCGTATTTGAGAAGAGTCTTTACTATGGATGGGGATATTCATAGAATCTTCCTATTTTTTTTTGATTGCATAGGATAGAAAGATGAAAGAGAAAGACAAGTAAATGAAAGGCAAGTCACGGGATCAGAGGATTAGACCGATGTACCATAATAGTGCAGCAAGGAGGAGAGACTAAGCAATCAAAGGGATGCAAGCAAGTCAGCTGTTTCGGTACGAAAGCCTGACAGCAAGCATTCTCGATTGAAGCATGAAAGAGGACTTTTTTCGGGGTTTAATAATTCAAAAAAAGAAGTAGTGCTTTATAGAAATAATGGATTAAAGCGGTTTTCTTGCTAATGAGATGAGGGGAAGAGCTGCTTTCGGTCCTCGGTCCAAGGCATTCTCTCAAGTAGCAAAGGCAAGACGGAAAAGCAGGTGTTGTCGGCCTTTCCGCTGCTATTGGTTTACCGCTACAGGATTTGCGCTCTCCAAGCAAGCATTAAGATCAGGCATGTAGGAAGTAGGGTAAAAAGTAAGCATGAAGCTTTGACATAAGGTTTGTCTTCCTCTACCTTCTCTTGCTATTGGATTGAAGAGAAGGCCAAGAAAAGAGTGATTAAGAGCACTTTCGAAGTCAGTATCCGCTTTGCTTTATGGTCAATATCATATCCAGATCCACCTTAGTCAGAGTTGCATCAACTAATACGGAATATCCGGTGTTAAGGAGCTCTAAACCCCCTGTTAGCTCACTTGGTCGTGTCCTGTGGAGACAGCTCCCAACCAGGACCAGGAAGGTTACATAAATTATGGAAATGAACCTTACCCCTGTTTGACAAGTTGTTCCGACTTAAGGCCATTAAGTAGTGGAAGATCTTGGAAGGTCTTCCACTACTTAAGATGGTTCTTAATCGAGTCATCTTGGTAGTGACCGATGGTCTCAACAAAGAGCTCTGTGTCGGAGCGCACTTGTTTGCTAAGGAGGTGATCAGGCTTGTCCGGAAATCTGGTTTCTTGTTCACTGCGCTTTACTTAAATGTGCTGTGTCATTGCAGCAAGCTTATGCCCCGGAAAACAGGCCTCTTGCTGCCTTTTCCTGTCTCGTGACGAGGTCAGGGTATCCTAGGATTATCCGTCTTTCCATCGTAGTAAAGTCGGAAAGATGAGACGTCCGACTTACTAGTGAAACTCTACTTATCATTCTTCACTCTTGCAAGGGCTATACCCTTAGCCAAGAGATTGACTAATAAAATAAAGTAGTAGAATCCATAGTGACTCCGACGGACTCTGATCAGATGGTAGATGTCGTTAATGACATAACTGCCGACTGGGAGAGTCTAATTCGTACCTATGTACCTCGGATTGGCTCCATCCCCATGTGTCAGGGGATCACATGGAGTCCGTCTTGGAAGGCAGTCCCTTCTCGAGGGAGGAAGTCTGATAGGGCTTTAAGAGATAGGGACTGCCGCGGTAAGAAAGAGTCACTCAGTGAATCAGTGGATCACACACTTGTTGGAGACAGGGACACGCCTTACTATTGAAATGAAAAAGTATACAAGGAAAGGGTGAAGTCTGGGGACAACGGTAAACGTGAGGAATGGGATCTCCAAACCCCGCCCTACTCAAAAAGTTCGCAACCAAGGGACATGCCGAACACCTACCTTTCCAACTAAGTCCAACGCGAGGACCCTTTAATTTAATTGACGATGCGTTCCGTCGTCAGCAAGCGGTGGCCGACAAGGCCCTTTTCCCTAAATCTCTTGGGAAGCGAAGGCAGGCTTTCTGATTCTGAGAGAAATCGAAAGGCAAAGAGATAGGCAAGCCAAACCAAATAAATAAGGAATGTTTCAATCTTTACCTCTTTTTGTCAGCCGGCAATCATAGGGTAAGCCCATCTCCTTCTTGGAGAAAGTTTACATGTTGGGCCAGGCTAGTTTGCTTCGATGGTAGGAGTCCACGCAGTGAGGCAGCCATTTCCAGCCCAGCCGAACGAATAGGATCCAATAGGAGTAGCCCGCATTGCAAGCTCTTTTCTTTCCCAGGGAGAGCTGGTTATAGGTCAAGCGCAAGACATAGGATGTGAAAGCGGTTTGCTTGGTTCTTTCTTCGCGCGAGACAGGGGGAGTTATGTTTTCTTACATCCCGTTATATAACATCAAGTGTGAATGAGTTGCCCCCCCTAATTCCATGGCTCCTAGTGCTTCTGCCTAAGAGCGAGTTGAAGTCTTAAGGGCTTTAAGCCACCCAGTTTCATTCTTTATCGCTTTGAGTTTTGTTACATCCCCCCCTTGCCTTGTCCCCGTAACCGCAGTCTAGGGATGAGGGCAAGCAGATTTCGCGGGCAAAGAAGTTTTGGTTCTAGCTCAATGGTAATCTATTGAGAAAACAAAGTTTTAAAGTAGGCAAGCGGATAATGGATTTCTTTTGTATCCCTTAGTCTATCGAGCCAGGCCTCTCCACTTGCAGAAAAAAAAATAAAATTGATTAGTTATTAGTAAGCGAGTGAAAACAAGAAAAAGGAATGATTTTAGTTTGAATGTCCGTCTATCTGAGAACGAGAGATACAAACATTTCGCTGAGCAGTACTATTTCCAATTGGGCAAGCTCTTTTCTTTCCTCCAGTATGTACATATAGATTCTTTCTTATTACCAGATAGGAGACCCTACCTATCCCTATAGCGGAAGTCTTTCCCGCAAGCGGCGGGATAGGGGAAACCAGCAAGTAAGCCAATGAGAGAAAGGAAAGAATATATGTGCTTAGCTCTGTAGATTCAATAAGTAAGAAAAAATTCTAGGGCAAGAAGTTTGAAAACAATTCATTCCAGCCATTTCCAGTGACCTTTTTTGGGGTTGGTTCTATACGAGGCAATCGAAGATGGTCCCTGTCTGTCATCCAATCCAATAGGCATTTAGGGATCCCCTTTTTTATATTTATATTAAAGTGAGCTTTTGGTAGTCCTATGCCTGTCTCTCCAGCTTGTCTATGTCTATGGGTTTGCATATGTCTTTTCAAGGGCTGGCCTGGCATTTTATAATGACCTTAAATGAAAGCGTAAGAGCTAATGATAAGGAGCTAAAGGCCTACATTCTAGTATACCAGGATCGTCACGAGAGGATTGGGGAAGGTCTAACTATGGACCGGACCATAAGACGCAGTTTATTATGGCCTAGTATAGGATATCTTTATGTTCCGCTGAAAAGAGATAAGCACTAAGAAGACGACTATTTTGTGTTGAATATGCTTTCTTCCACGATATGGAGGGAGTCACACTATCATATGGTTTTTATGCAATACAATAGTAGAGTCAGAAAAGATCCCTTATAGTAGTCTAGTATAGAACCAACCTATCTAAGATCCTTTGCTAAAGAGCTATCCAATACCCCCCAACCTGTTAGAGTACCAGGGGCAATAGACAAATTTAGGAATGAATCTTTCCATTAACATTAACATTAAGGCTTGAAGATCTAGGCCCCTCCTAATAGCATAAAAAAGGTAAGCCTTTGGAGTGTAAGTGTCAATTCCCAACCATCTAGTTCTAATGGAAGTTGTAGTTGCAAAGCCAGTTTAAGAAAGTTCATTTTCAAGCTGGTACGTGTGACTGCAAGAAAATGTTTCCCTACAGTTGCATTGACCCTTACCTTTTTCGGGCTTCCATGTGAGCCAGTTTTCAAGACTTTCTACAGCAGTGGTAGGGTACACCTATGTCATTTCCTTTTTTTTAAGGGATCTACGACTTAATATAAGATAGGACCAAAGTCAAGTGATTCAACTCAAGCACGAACCGCTACCTCCTCTTCTCCGACTTCAGCAGAAAAAAGTCAAACAACTCATTATCTCATGTCAACAGCGCATTCGTTCACTCAAACAGCGCATTTGTGAGCTCCAAGTCCAAGAGCCTATCCGGTACGAGAAGTGAAGGGTGAATGTGAAATCTCTTATTTAGTTTAGCGAGAGTCGAAAGGTCGTAAGCAAGTGGCTATGGGGAAGTCAGTTTATAAGAATCACTGATTGGAATGGTATCGAAGGCGACCATGGGGAGCTTTGTAAAGCCGAGTAAGTGATCCGAAGGAGAAGCTGTGACGGCTCCTCTTTCATCAGTTTCATTTGGGAAGGTGAGGGAATTAATAGAGTCATATTCCAAAAAAATGGCTATTCTTTTTTTTTTATAAGTCTTTCGGGAAGAGCTTCAAGGAGAAAGGCGGAAGACTTTTTATTTATATATTATATGGAAAGTAGGTCCGGTCCGTGCGACTCTTGGGGAGTCTATCATCATAGCTGGACCTAGATGAAGCCATGTCCTTATTCGCGAACTACAGCAAACTGTCTTAAGCATAGTGCCAGTGTAGGAAAGTCTTTATTGAGAGAGTTCGGTAAGGCTAACGGTAGCAAGCATTCCTTCGAAGCAAAGGAGGCAAAGCAGTAGGACGCTGGATAGCCAGTCTGTTTAATAATGAAATATAGTAGAAAGCTGGTCAAACTCTTGAAAGCAAGGAGCCAATCCAATCAGTGCGAGCGGGAAGTCCAGTGAGTGGGAGGTCTGAATGAATGGGGTCTTTTAGAGGGTTAAGTTCCCACGGGTAAGATGGCTTATGAGTAGGTGCGGGTTAGTAGCAAGAAGGCTTTATTACTTCAATGAAAAAAAAAACATAAATAAGTGAAGATCTGGTTGATTCCATTCTAGAGTCACTCAGGGAAATGACTCTCGATTGAGATCATGCCACCTTTTTTCTATCCATCTTAGTCTTTCTGATAGCTTTGGTCCTTTTTCCCATGTCTTTCTTGGTTGGTAAACCCAACCGGCGATTTACAACAAACAAGTCTTTCTTCATTTTTTTTTAGAGCAAGAAAAGAAGCGGAACTACAAGAAAGCTTTCTTTATATGGATAACCAATCCATTTTCAAATATAGTTGGGAGACTTTACCCAAGAAATGGGTTCAAAAAATGGAAAGATCGGAACACTGGGAATAGATCTGATACCAAAACGGACTACCTATTTCAATTGTTGTGCTTTCTTAAATTGCATACCTATACAAGGGTTCAAGTTTCGATCGATATTTGCGGAGTTGATTATCCCTCTCGAAAACGAAGATTTGAAGTGGTCTATAATTTACTGAGTACTCGGTATAACTCACGCATTCGTGTACAAACCAGTGCAGACGAAGTAACACGAATATCTCCGGTAGTCAGTCTATTTCCATCAGCCGGCCGGTGGGAGCGAGAAGTTTGGGATATGTTTGGTGTTTCTTCCATCAATCATCCGGATCTACGCCGTATATCAACAGATTATGGTTTCGAGGGTCATCCATTACGAAAAGACCTTCCTCTTAGTGGATATGTAGAAGTACGCTATGATGATCCAGAGAAACGTGTGGTTTCTGAACCCATTGAGATGACCCAAGAATTTCGCTATTTCGATTTTGCTAGTCCTTGGGAACAGCGTAGCGACGGATAATTCAGAATCAGAATAGTCCAGCTCTATAGGATAGGGGACAAATCAATAGGAAATGCTATTTGCTTTGTAAGAAGAAGAATCAACTTCTATGAAATGAAAGAGTTCGCGGGAATTGTCTTGATCGTCGGAAATAGTAGTCAGAAGTGTTATCGAACGATTTCCTGCAATTCTTCCCAGTATGTCATGAGTAAAGAATCCAGCTACAAGTCTCGATCTATACAAAACGCACTGGGTTTTTGTGTTTCTTTCGGTTTCATTGATAGCAGAAGAGCCTGACTCTATAGGATAGGGGCACTAGCGCTTTATTTAAAAAAAAAAAAGTAAAGGGGCCACGTAACGTAATAGGCTGCTATTCTAGGCTCGCTTCGCTTCTTCAAGCTCCGCCCCTTATTGGAAAACGAAAGCGCTAACGCGCCTTATATTTATTATTTTTTTTTAGTAAAGCAAAGCAACCTTTCGCGCCAGGCGCTCACGTTGTCGTCTGGGTGGAAGCTGGCGGCAGGGCTTGCTTAACCGTATATATGGAATCGGGACTCGCCCTGGATCTCCGAATAGCCTCACCTGAAACTGGTAGACACACTGAGCCACCACGTACCCCTCTCGCCCGTCGTATGCTATGGATGGTCACACTAGCCCCCTCGATGGCATGGCGTTCCCATTGACTGTTCCTGAGTCATTCTTAAGGGAGATCCTTAATCCTGGAAAGAAGGAAAGGCATCAATCCAGACCGGCCGGCAGCACCCGAAAAAAAAGGAAAAAGCCCCTTTATCGGTATCGGATTCGAACCGATGTTGCCTATTTCTTAAGGGCGAACTGATCGACTTGCATGTGTTAAGCATCTTTCTCAAAGTAGCATGATTGGACCTTCCTCTTTCTCTTACTTAGATAGAGGAGAGAGCACGTAAGACTTTCTTTTCTACGATCTTTCTTCTCTTATTTTTTTTATTCTTCCTTGGCCGTGTGGAACATGGATTAGCATTATGTCATTCCTACTAGTGATCACCCATCCAGGATTTGAAGAAGAAGCGCCATAGGAGGACTTCGAGATCAAATATAAGATGTTTCTTTCCATTCCTCGCGAGCCACTTATTTCTCCGAAACAAGAGAGAAAAGTGATTTTCCTCCTTTTTCCCAATAAGTCGACGGCGTTACACCATTGGGATACTTCGAATAAACTAGAGTACATATAGGATACACCGGTGCTAAAACCTTTTCTAAAGATATCTTCCAAACTCTTGGGGTCGCTGTCGCCTTTGGCTCGATCTACTTCGGGGGTTCCCTCCGCTCCGTCCATCTTGGACGTGACTTTGGATTCCCCCTTATCCTTAAGTGGTTGCGGCACGATCTCGTATGAAAGCGGCGTGCATCGCAATGTATAGGGGTTGTCATTTTGTTGTAAAATGATATAGTCGACTTAAGATTACCTTGCCGTAACCAGAGACATTCAAAAGAATATTATAAGCAGTAATAACAGACAACAACCCCCCAATAGAAGAATGATAAGGGGCAGTAACGTATTAAGTTGATTCAATATTTGGGTTAGTTCCGCAGCTCTTACAGAGAATTCCATATATTATGAATAATAAATTGTTTTCCTCTGCCTCCCAAAAAAAAAGAGGGAGACTTCTTCGGAGTAGTGACGAACGAAAGTTAGATGTGGTTGTTGACCAAAAAAACATGGAGTCGAAAGGCATCGCTTGGGTCGAGTTAAGTAAAGACTGACTATAATTAAATTGCTGAACACTTTCAATATCTATCTTTTACGTATAAATCAAAGACAGTTCAATTCGATCTTAGCCGATCTCAGGTTACCGACTCTCCGGCCCCCTTTCGGTGCAGCACGATTGGAGAGTTCTATGGGCCCGCCGCTTTCTCAATCCATAAACTTTAATTAAAGATTATATTATAGGATATAATCTTCTTCTCTTATATGTAATTTCTTTGAAATTCAATTGCTTGCTTCAGTATGAAAAAAACCCAAGCCTACATGAACCATCAAATACAAAGAAAGTCCTACAAATTAAGACTTGGGCCTGTCAAGCTGCTTTCAGTGGCAGTTGGAAAAGGCCAAGAAGCTAGGGAAAGTCAGTCGAAAGCAATAGCACAGTTCGAAAGCCTTGAAGGAAAGAGTTGAGAACCTCTAAGTGATCCATCGATGCCAACCAGTCAAAAAGAATCCCCCTACTAAGGTAGAGTTTGACTACCGATAAATAACCCTTTGTTTGGAAGACTCCTAAAGTCCGGAAAGACGAGATGAAAGGTATCCTGAAACGTACAACTCCGTCGCAAGCAATAACTATATAGAATCTATTATCTCACTATGTCTCTACCTTATTCATAGGCTTACCCCGTCCCACCAAGAAAAGAAGCAAAAGCGAGAGATAACTAGCAGGGAATAGGAAGGTAGGGGTTGGTGGGGCGGCAGTTCCCGGCTAAATAAGATAAAAGATGGGCACCAGCAGCGACAAAGGAAGTTAGAGCAAATGCTGAAACGTATGCATCCGATCCTGGGACAAGGTAGTCTTTAGCAGGAAGCGAATCAACTTGAATCTCTGAGCAAGGTAGAAGAAAGTCATTCCTAAGCGACACTGCTTGAAGTTAACCTGTAAGAAGAAACTCCTTCGCTAATTCGAAAGAGAAGAGGAAGCGCAGGGAAAGCGTAACGACTTTAGAGGCAATTCCACGTTGAAGCAGGAAGTTTTGAATTTAGCGAGAAGGGGGAAGTTTCCATTCGATCAATCAGCGGGTAAATTGTCTATTTACTTTCATCTCATCGTAAGCAAAAGCTTTGACTTCTGAACAACTATGAAAGACCAGTTGATGTTTGTCGTCGTAATCATTCTCGAATACCCTCGCTAGGGGTTTGAGTTCCAACTAGCAGCAAAAAGGCTTGAACACAGAACTTCGTATTACTTCAGCAATTTAGAAAAGAGACTTTTCCACGTCAACAAAGTCCAACGAATTAGCACTACATTACTTCATCGATTGAAACTCTATAAAGGAAGAAGCGAACTTCCAGCCAACTCGACCGGGAATTCTATTTCTTTTTGTCTACTAGACATTCCACAAAGGAAAAGAATGATGAAAGGCCAGGAACAGGAAAGAGTTCCCGCCGTGCAGAATATCGGTAGCTACATCCAGGGATGGAAATTCCTCTGCGGACAAAACAATAGAAAGAGAGACAATAGGTACCCCTGATGGAAAACTTCGTACCATCCCATCTGATTCAATCGACGCCTTACTTCATTTAATAAATAAGTGGATCTTTATTTACCCTCTGGTGGTCTGTGGCTACGAGCCATTTCCTTATTCTCACGGAAGAGAGAGAAATTCTCATTGAATAGGAAGACTGCCGGCTACCCCAACTTCTTGTTATATGATTCAGATGAACAGCCAGAGGAAGCGAGAATCTCATTCTACGTAGTCGTGAGCCAATCACTTATGGTTGTTTTGGATATTGATCATTGAGCAAGGCCCGGCCTGACTTAGGCTGTGACCCTTCCTATTGAAAGGGACGGAAAGCCGAAGAGAGTCGTTTACACTCAGTGAGTAGGAATTGTGGTCCTATTTCCCAGTAGCTTGAGTCGGGAAGACCCCTTGGGACTAGATGAATGACTCGTACGACATCCTAGGAACCTGAATTTCTATATGAAATGTGGCTTGACCTATTAGTGCAGGTTACCCGATCTAATGAGAAAAGGTTCGAAAGGCGCCGTGCGTTCTGTCCTTTACCATTTTAAGGCACAAGCAAGCAGTCCCTCTTTATTAGGTCAGGTAAATAGGGACTCTTTCAGGCAGTGATTAGATTACGCTTTCCAAGCAGTGGTTTTCCCTAGAATGGAAGCTTAAGGAAGATGTTTACCCTGTTCAGCTAAATACGTAAGTGATGCACTAAATCATCAATAGGCGAAGGGCCTTAAGTTAAGCAAGGAAATGAGAGTTCGGTCCCCTGGTACTGTGCCTATAAAGTCTTCCTAAGGCAAGGTCTCAACGAGCCTTCACTTCGTACACCCTGAAAACAAAACGAAATCTCCGGACTCAGTCACATGCATGCAACCTGGCTTGAAAGCCGGCCAACTATCCCTCCTACCGGCTAGTTCCCTTGGTGAACGCCTTCTTCTCTAGGAAAGTTTATCACTAGGGAATTCCACTCCTAATATGCGAGCTTTGCCTTTGAAAGTGAAAGAATAGGCTGCTGGTAGGACAAAAGGCTGCTAGAATCCCTTGCTATTGCTATTGAATCCGGTGCTGATGCTCGAAATCGAAAGAAGTTAGGTTAGTGGCACTTATTTTTTCACGCTTGAACTACGGGGCAGACTAGCGGAATGGAAGTTACATCCATACGGCTGCGCCTGTACGTAAACCCTGTTGTCTTAGGCTGTTATCGAATCCCCTTTTCATATGAGTAACTATCCAATTCCATAACAGAAAGAGATGGGACTAGAGCTTTTGGCTTTCTTCCTTCACTTCAATCAAGGATTGCTGCTAGAAGGGCTCTTGCCCATGTCTAATGCCTTATTCTATTCTATGAAGACGAAGAGCTGGTGCTATAATCAGATGTCGGGATAGCAGCTGCGAATGGGATGTGGGATAAAGAAAGGATGAATTGTCCAAAGCCATTTTTTGCCTTGATTCCCCTAGTAAAGATATACCACGCAAGGAAGAGAATAGGTAATAGGCAGCAGAGAGGGGACTGTGGCACTTTCGGATCCATGATTAGCATTCATATCCAGTGGATCAAGGGTAAGGTTCTTAAAAGGCCTTCGAAAGGAAACTCCTGCAAATCCTGGAAGGATAAAAGTGTACCCTTGAGTTAAAGCGCGCCCTTGGTCCTATTGCTACTGCTTCTGATTCACTTGCCTTACCCATACCCTTCCTCTACTGCTGGTCGACTAGACTAAGTCAACTTTGCTCGTGGGAAAGGCAGGAGCCCTGGAAGCCAGGAAGAACGAGCCCTTCAATTCTTCTATTCTGACTTATTATACAAAAGGAGCATCTCTAGTAGGGTAGACGCTCCTTTAGCCATCAATCCATAACGAGACTTAGGTGATCCCATCCTCTCTTATAGAGAGGGCGAGAAAGAGCTCCATTGAGCGCCAACTCCAGCATTCACAATCTACTTCCAACCTTTCTTGGTCGAGCAAGTCCAGAACTAGGCCCTTAACAGAACCAGGACTAGCCCTTTAGAGAAAAGCGAGCAAGATCCCTTCATCGAAGGAAAGAGGGACAGCTGACTACCGCTCATTGCCCCCTAGCCAATTCAAACTCAGATCCGAAGGCTGATGGGTGATTCTCTAGAAAGTATAATATGACATCACTTTTAGCTGTTGGGTACGAAACTAGACTAGGCTATGATTCACATCTCGAAAGTTCTCAGATCTGGTCTGGACCTAAGGCCCTGGGACTGCTTCTTCCTTATCGCCCGAGTATTGCATCGCCTTGACTTGGAAAAAGAAATTGACCTTGAGCCTGCTAATTAAAGTAAACCTTTGCCTTTTAAAACAGCTATTGCTTGTCTTTCTAAATCATTATGAAGAGTGCCACATCTCTCGATCTCTATCTTCTTTAGCGGACATCGAGGCTTTAAGACCGATTGGCGCGTGCCCAAAAAGGGAGGACCGGAGACGCGTCTGAAGCCTTTGCCAACTTTCCGTCTAAGGCAAGAGCTGCGGAACTAAAGCACCAACGGCTCCTCTTCCGACATTGGCTACTGCTATCGGGTATGAACTTAGAAATTCAATGAAGCAGTTGATGCCCTGATCCCGGGAATAAGATAACTTTATCTTCCAGGTATTCACTCATCCCCTCTCAGTGGCAAGAGTGAGTAGATAGCAGAAGTTATTTCATTCCTCATTCCTGGGATATTCGTTAAGTTTGCCCATTAGGGGTCTTCTCACCGGTGCTATCAATAAGAAGGAGCCTTTTCCCTGGGTAGGCTAAGCAGAAAAGAGAGAAAGAGAATGTTAAAAGGCTACGCACCTTGGTCCAGAGCGAGGATTGGGATCAGTTTTTCCCGTTCTCTTTAGTTCTATTTGAACTAAGCCGAATCGCTATCTCTGGAACCAAAGTCGTACTCTCTTTACTAAAGTCCTAATGTAATGCCCTTTAAACCACCAAAAGGTCCTATTCCGACAACACTGAAAAAGGGCTCTCTCCGTGTTGGTCAGTACCTTAAACTAATTAGCCATTTCCAAGCTGCTCTTTCATAAGCTGTGATGGCTCTTTTGAATAAAAGGCATAGTCTATGTAATCTTCTGCCCAGGAGCATTCGACTGAAAAAGTATGCCATTAGTAAGACTCTAAAGAATAAGCCTTAGGAGCTATGGAGTCTGGTGAGGTAGCTCTTGTCTCTTGGTCAGCTGTTTCCCGCTCGAGTGAAAATGCTTGATGGGGCGAGATTTGCCTTGGGTTCGCTTTCCGGGTGAGGTTTAATAGAATAAAAAAGTAAAGTAGGACAGCGGTGACCACGAATGGCTATAGTTCGTCACTTGCGGTATAAAAAGAAGTAAGGAGCCTTGAAGATCAGCCCTAAGCTAAAGCGCTTTCTTTCTAGTTTGAGAGATGGAAATGCCTAATCAAGTAGCCAAGAATCATCGATTTCGGAGGGGAAATTAATTTAGGAAGGATCCGATCCCAAGTGACATTGAATCAGTTGGGGGTATAAGCGCTGCTATTTCAGCAGTTGGTGTTGGAGGACTGAATGCCAGTCGAAAGGCGCATCTATGACTTAATACCTAATTTGCCATAGAAGGGCTCGATCCCAGACCTAAGCGCAAGGGAATTTAGGTAGGGCTCAAGCTTTATTTCACGTAGCTGACTTTACCGTCAGCTCAATTGGAATAGTTTTTTCGCTATGTTCGCAGGCAAGTGAGACGATCCATCAATGCCCCTTATCTGCTTAGAAAGAACCGGTGTCATCCAAACATGGTGAAGAGGTACTGGATCAATAATAGCTGAAACTTCTACTGTACAGGGTTCGGCTTGCCCAACTGTCCAAGCTTGAGATAGATTTTATAATATGCTTAACACAACACATGCAATTCGAACGAAGTTTTCCTCGGGAATGAAAGTCACTCCGTTGGGTTCAATGCCCGCTAGTCCCATGCATCCTTCCTTTCTGTTGGTCAACAACCAACCACATATCACTCACTACTCCTACATGAAGGGGACTCTCTTTCTGTCCGGAGGGGAATCATTCTTTCTCAATCAATCATGCCTCAACTGGATAAATTCACTTATTTCACACAATTCTTCTGGTCATGCCTTTTCCTCTTCTTGCTTTCTATTTTCTTCCACTACTTTTTTCCTTCCTTTAGGTATACAAGTGCGTCTCTTTTGCTTCTATCTAACAAGGCCCAAGTTACAGCGGGCTCTTTCTATCTATGAAATGGTTCATCTTTTCTGTTTATTGGTTAGTTTAGTATATAGGATTTCTACCTTCTTTGATTTGATCTTTCTGTGTGCCCCGTACTTCCCCTTTCGTCCCGGTGGATCCCACTCGGAAGCTTCTAACCTAACATAGGCCAAGTTCCCTACAGTAATGAGGCAGGCCCCTCCTCGGTAAGGCAAGGGGTAGATTCGCTGAGCACTCCCGGCGGTTAGGGGATATGTGGCCCATCACAACCTCAAAAGTTTTATCACAGGCGGATGAAGAAAAAGCTATGGTAAAAGTCTGATGAGTGGCTGCTACGAAACCTATCCTATTTTGAAAATCAAATCCAAGACCAGATATCCCTTTTTTTGAAGAGCAACAGAAAACATGCGGGCCCTTGCGCCTGAGCGTACGGCCCATATTCTTGAGGATTTCGGGGAAAAATATGGACTGGACAAACTGCCCGAAATCCTCAATGATATGAAGACCCAGAGATTAGAAAGTCAGTATTACATGGAATCAACCTGATACGGGATCTTGGATGGAATGCTAAAATGATCAAGAAGGAGTGGTATGGTACAAATAAATAAAAATCGAAAGATTTATCGCAAGCCAATTTTGACGAATATTGAAATGAGAGGAAGAGGTTGCCCACCCCCCTTCCTAATCCGCTCGCTTACCCGGGGGAGGCTCAAGAACCTCAGGCGGCAGCACCCGGAAAATCAAGATCCTCTGATTCCCGCCCTTCACCCTCCTTTACTGGATGACACCACCCGTATAGTCGACCTCTCTTCGCGCTTAAGGACTAATTGGTTGGGTTATGTGTATGACGAAACACATATGGACTCCTTTGTTCAGACTCAACTTCAAATTGAAAAACATATCGAAAGCAGCACTTGTTGAGGACGGGTATGCTCGTCAAAGTGTGTTTCAAAAAAGAGATCAGATACGGGGCTTTCTTTTTTATCCGGAGGGTCAGGCACTTTCTTTGAAAGCTTACTCTAATCATCTAACTCACTCAAATTGGAACTGTAGGTACCCGAAACAGTATTCCATATCGACAGGTCAGAAGAGCCCTTAACTACTATCATCTCTTTTTAGAAAGAAGATGATAGTAGAGTAGGGTTTTTTTCTTTTTTTTCGGTATGCCGCTCCGCCAGCAAGGAGTGCCACGCACGAGCGGAGCGAAAACTAAGCAGGGGTAATTATTCGTTGGGAGAAATCCTTTGATTGCGTATTGAATATAGATCCATGTCTTTCTTGTTCCACTAGCTAGGACAAAATTCTCATATGTCCCTTTCGTTATTACAACCTTCTTTTTTGATGTCAAAGACCAGAAGCTATGCGCTAATTCTCATTGGATCTCGGTTGTTCTTAACAGCGATGGCTATTCATTTCAGTCTTCGGGTAGCACCATTAGATCTTCAACAAGGTGGAAATTCTCGTATTCTGTATGTACATGTTCCTGCGGCTCGGATGAGTATTCTTGTTTATATCGCTACGGCTATAAACACTTTCTTATTCCTATTAACAAAACATCCCCTTTCTCTTCGCTCTTCCGGAACCGGTACAGAAATGGGTGCTTTTTTTACGTTGTTTACCTTAGTTACTGGGGGGTTTCGGGGAAGACCTATGTGGGGGCACCTTTTGGGTGTGGGATGCTCGTTTAACCTCTGTATTCATCTCGTTTCTGATTTACCTGGGTGCACTGCGTTTTCAAAAGCTTCCTGTCGAACCGGCTCCTATTTCAATCCGTGCTGGACCGATCGATATACCAATAATCAAGTCTTCAGTCAACTGGTGGAATACATTACATCAACCTGGGAGCATTAGCCGATCTGGTACATCAATACATGTTCCTATGCCCATTCCAATCTTGTCTAACTTTGCTAACTTCCCCCTCTCAACCCGTATCTTGTTTGTTCTGGAAACACGTCTTCCTATTCTATCTTTTCCCGAATCTCCTTTAAGGGATGAAATAGAAGCTCGAGAAGGAATAGCAAAACCTAGTTTACTTCCCAGCTCAAACTGAACGCAAACTTATGGTTGACGCCGTAGAGAATATAAAGCCCATATGCGAAGTGGAAAAAGTACCTCTATATTTTGTGTAGACTGCTTTTTGAAAGTGAAATAGAGACTTTCACTAAAGAGTGAGATTGAGGAGGTATTCACATAAGAAAGTGGCAGTAGTGCTTTCCTATATAAGAGAAAGGCTGCTCTTACCTGGGTCTGCCTAAGCACCGGCTTTGGAGAGGTCTTTCTTTGTCTCTTTTCTGGACGGCTTACCTAAGCTTGGCACAGATGTTCGTACAATCCAATCTGTCTTTCTCTTCAAAGACAAAAGATGAATAGCTTTCCTTTCTTACTGTATTGCCTTATCCTTGATTCGGCATTACCAGCCTTAGGAATCGATCTAGATGCACCATTTCCGGTATTATAAAATAAGAAGTTAATTCCTCTTTGCGTAGATGAAAAAAGGTTGGGCTACTTCCTCAATCAATGCCCGAGAGCTGCTCGAAGCAAAAACCTTATCCTAAAGTAAAGTGGCAGTAGTCTAGGCGGACACCTTTTCTTTTGCCTTACCCGCTACGCCCCCCTTTCTAAGTAGCAGCTTAGGGTTTGACAAACCTTAATTCAAAAGCTGGAAACTCATATGCTAGTACACTTGCCCCATCTCCATGAAAGTCTTAGCCAGTGCTTCTTTCCGCCTTCCAACTGAATAGATTCTCTCTATCTCTATTTCACTTTCAGGGGTGAGTATTAAAACGCCATAGGAAAAGAAAGGGGTTAGCTCTTAGCTCGCTGGTAGTACTGATACAATCAATATGTACACACATATTAGGAAACTAAAAAGCAGAAAGATCCTTTCAAATCAAAAGGGGGTTGGATACTCACACTCGGGGAACTTTTCCCAATCTCTCTTCAAACTTACCTTTTAATTAAGGTTAGAAACCTTCCTAAAATTCAGGAGTTTCCAGCTATGCCGCACTCTCAAATCCACTCAAAAAAGCATAGCGAGAGATAGCAGCTTCTGATTCCGGAGATTCTATCTAGGTTCTAGTTAAACTCCCTGGTTATAGGGGCTTCTAATAGTACTGGAAAAGAAAAGGAGTCTTGTATATCGTATCCTAGTACAGGAAAGAAAGATGTTATAAAACAGTCAAGATTATATGTTAGTACTCCAGGTACTCTCTTATTCGAGACGAGAATAGGCCCAACTCGCCTGCATCGACAGCAAAGGAAACTGGCAGGGAAATAGATGCCCCCATTTTTTCTCCAAGAAGATCAATGGCAACTGGCACTTAAACTAGATATCCCTAAGCCAGATACTCAGGGATGAAATGACTCTTATGATAGTTAGATGGCGAAGAGTTAGAACGTGGCCTAATCCGCTTTCTCCCCATTTCTCTCTACCTCTATCTATGAGGGCTATGAAGGAATTCGTTCATAGAATGCGATTGCACTACTTTTTGAAAACAACCGTACGGGATATACTCGGCCGAGGAGATTGTACCAAAGGAGACCCGTTTTTACCGATCGTTTGATTGGGTGTGTCCTTAGTCGCTCCAGAGAAGCCATACCCTTAGGAAGCTTACCCAACTCATTTTTTAACTCCCAAGAAAGGAAGACAACCCCATTAAATCGTGCATAATTGAAGAGGAAAGATTCTCTAAAAGCCGGCGGTTTTTTTTTCTCCTTATACAGATGACTCCCCCATTTATCGAATAGGCAGCTAGGACTTTGCCCGCTAGTCTACCCTACTCATACTGTCACACCGGCTTGGTGAATCTCCTCGCTTGCTTGCTGTCTAAGCAGCCCACCGCTTTTTTACTTTACTTGACGCCTTCCCATCCGAGTGACATAAGCCTAACCCTGTCAACAGTCCTTCAACTTCAAGTGGGATAAGAACTCAACAGATTCAATATCATATGAGAAAATAGGCTGTACTACAATAAGCGCTTCGTTACGCTACGTTTTTCCCTAGGGCTTGAACTGCTGTAGGACAAGACCGAGAGTAAGACTAGTCAAGCATCTATTCTTATTCAAAGTGATTTCACTATCACTAATAGCTAACAGTCTCGAACTTAACTTATAGAAGGAGCTACTTCCAAGCAGCTACGCGTCTTGGATGTCTTACCATCCCTACTCAAACGCTCTAACCCTATCGTTTTGTAAACTCCGCTCCCTATCTAACTAAGAGTCTATTCGAACCCTAGGACTGATCTTCCCGTTGGTTTTGCTACATCAGTACTTACAGCCGGGTGGCATAGCGAAATTCCTCACCGAGCAGCTCACTCTGAGATCTTTTGTCGAGTCTTGTGTGTGTGGATTCTTTTTTTTGGTATATAAGAGTTAGTCAATACTTTTCTCTTTATATTAATATAACAGACTTTTGAGATCCGATTTGAGACTGGACCTTAAAGAGCAGAAGGTCGTCTGTAAAGTCTCATCCCGTGCTGCCTGGGTACGAAAGAACTAGGTGTTGATTCCCCTGACCTGGCTATCTTTCCAGAAATGGTTGAATATGACTAAAAGGCTAGGGCTTAAAAGCGCCTAAGACTACGACTCTTTCCTTCTAGCAGAAGGTTGGCACAACACAAAAGAAGATGATTCTAAGCCCTCGCTTATCGACAAGCTTAACCACGGAAAGCATTTGAACCAGACTGAAGCAGGGGCAAGCCGTATGCGGATGAAATCGCTGCAGAGTCGTTCGCAGCAAAAACTAAGACTACCACCAGAGGTAAGGGGGGTCGAGCACGTAGTACCTTGGTCGCCTGGGTTGATGCAAAAAATCCCAGGAAAAAAGAACAGTGGCAAGATTTGAATTGACTTATCCGAGGGGATTTCGGGTTGAATCCAATTTTACGGGGAAAATGCAAGATTAAAATCCTAGGATTCCCAGTAAAGTAAGCACCAGATTCACTATAAAGACAGTACAGGGGCGCGGCGCTAAGGTAGAGACACATAGAGAGAAAAAGAAAAGACCACCGGAATAGTAAAATCAAAGCCCTTCATCATTAGATCTAGGATACTTATCCTTCGAAAACTTCACACCAACCGAATCCCGACTACTCATCGGATCGGATTCTGAACCGTGTTTCCCGCAAACAAACCTCCTAGCTGCTTAGCCCGGCTCCATAGCCCTTCAAAATCTTTCATATTGATTGCTTCCATCCAATCCAGCTTATCCTCGGCTCACTTACCTTAGAATAGGTCATCCAGTGCTGCCATTTACGTTTAGCCTTCAACGCCATCTCCAAAGTGATTGACGAAAGCCCCGGCCGGAAAAGGTTAATAAAGCTGGGAATTTCCGCTTAAACCCCGAGAGTTGAACCAATAGCCTTGCTTCTAAGACCTGCGACCCTTTATTTTCTTTTTCTTCGCGGCTGGTTCGTTTAGGAATGCTCTTGAAAGTCACGCTTCGGTTAGCTTTGAATTAGAGACTCACAGGATACTGTGAAAGGAGCATCCATCTCATGGGCGAGTAGACTGATCGACCCACCATTTAAGAACCAAACAAAGCAAGGGCCCCTTCCGCCCGCCTTTAGGGCTTTACCAAACCAAGGGCGTTTGACTAGTGCCCATGTGTGTGCTTGCATAGCTGCTCTGACTCTTTACCTAACATCCTCCCCAACCAGGATAAAGGGAATTTATAATGGGGGGAGTTCCACGATCCGACCAACAACTCGCGCTGAGAGAT
>NW_028196846.1:0-25000 GCF_037176805.1 Vigna unguiculata
AACAAAACAAGAGAACACTAGCCTGACAAAGGGTTTAGCCATAAAATCGAATCCATAATTGATTTGAGATATTGATAAGGTGAATACCCATTTCTCGTCAATGCTAAACATAAAGGGTATAGGGACCTAAAAAAGATTATCTTTTCTTCCTATTTTATGAACTTTAAGGTGTATGAAGTGTCATTTCTTATCTTCTATTTTAATTTTAGTAGGTGGATAAAGAGTCCATTTAACTTAAGTTGATCTAGGCCAGAAGCAGACCTACGTCAAGATAATCCTTCTTTGAAACACTTTGGTAGTGCTCTTTGATTGTTATACAAATAAAAAAGAAGAGCATAGGGAATCATCTCTTTATTCTTTACTGTAAAAAAAAAAAAAGATGGTGGACTAACTAATATTTTTATCAGTTAATGAAAAAGCTCAATGCAAAAAAAAATGCATGTTGGGTTTTGAAAACAATTTAAATCATTTAGATAATAATTAGTTTGATCTGTTTTACCGAGAAGGTCTACGGTTCGAGTCCGTATAGCCCTAATATTCCTACAGATACTAATAATATTAATACTATTTTGGATCGAATAGATCTCATTACTAAGACTATTACTAAAAAAAAAACAATTTGTAACTTTCTATTCGAACATATTCATATTCGATAGAATAATATTAATATTAGTATATTCAGCTAGTCTAAAAAAATGGAGACTTTAGACTAAAAATGAAAATGAATTTGGTATATTTTCTACATTCAGAGGAGTACTTTTATGTTTCTTCTTTACGAATATGATATTTTTTGGGCATTTCTAATAATATCAAGTTTGATTCCTATTTTGGCATTTCTAATTTCTGGAATTTTAGCCCCCATTAGCAAGGGACCGGAAAAACTTTCTAGTTATGAATCCGGAATAGAACCAATAGGCGATGCTTGGTTACAATTTCGAATCCGTTATTATATGTTTGCTCTCATTTTTGTTGTTTTTGATGTTGAAACGGTTTTTCTTTATCCATGGGCAATGAGTTTCGATGTATTAGGGGTATCCGTATTTTTAGAAGCTTTCTTATTCGTGCTTATCCTAATTGTTGGTTCAGTTTATGCATGGCGAAAGGGGGCATTAGAATGGTCTTAATTCTTGACTATTTAGACAATTAGAAAAAAAAATATTGAGACAATTATGAATTCCATTGAGTTTCCCTTACTTGATCAAACAACCCAAAATTCAGTTATTTCAACGACATTAAATGATTTTTCAAATTGGTCAAGATTATCCAGTTTATGGCCGCTTCTTTATGGTACGAGTTGTTGCTTCATTGAATTTGCTTCATTAATAGGATCACGATTCGATTTTGATCGTTATGGACTAGTACCACGATCGAGTCCTAGGCAGGCGGACCTAATTTTAACAGCGGGCACTGTAACTATGAAAATGGCCCCTTCTTTAGTTCGATTATATGAACAAATGCCCGAACCTAAATATGTTATTGCTATGGGAGCCTGTACAATTACGGGGGGGATGTTTAGTACCGATTCTTATAGTACTGTTCGAGGCGTAGATAAGCTAATTCCTGTAGATGTATATTTGCCGGGCTGTCCACCTAAACCGGAGGCCATTATAGATGCTATAACAAAACTTCGTAAGAAAATATCTCGAGAAATATATGAAGATCCAATGAGTTTTCAACGAGAGAATAGATGTTTTACTACCAACCATAAGTTTCATGTTGGATACAGTACTTATACTGACAATTATGGTCAAGAATTTTTCTATCAACCGCCATCTACTTCAGAGATATCGTCTGACACATTTTTTTAAAGTACAATAATAAAAAGCAATTCCTTTTTTAAAAATTTCATCGTATTTTAAAAATTTCATCGTAATAGAAAATACTAATACCAAACTCATAAAAAAAATTTAGGAGAAGCAAAAAATGCAAGGTCGTTTGTCTTCTTGGCTAGTCAAACATGGACTAATTCATAGATCCTTGGGTTTCGATTACCTAGGAATAGAGACTTTACAAATAAAGCCCGAGGATTGGCATTCCATTGCTGTCATTTTATATGTATATGGTTACAATTATCTACGTTCTCAATGTGCCTATGATGTAGCACCCGGAGGACTCTTAGCTAGTGTATATCATTTTACAAGAATAGAGTATGGTATAAATCAACCCGAAGAGGTATGCATAAAAATATTTGTATCAAGAAAAAATCCCAGAATTCCTTCGATTTTTTGGGTTTGGAAAAGTGCGGATTTTCAAGAAAAGGAATCTTATGATATGTTGGGAATCTCTTATGATAGTCATCCGCGTCTAAGACGTATTTTAATGCCCGAAAATTGGATAGGATGGCCTTTGCGTAAAGATTATATTGCTCCAAATTTTTATGAAATACAAGATGCTCACTAAATGATAAAAATAATAAACTAATCCAAACTTCTGCAACCCCAGTCAAAGAATATAAGTACATTCTGTTATAGATCAGACAAAATAATTGATTGACATTAAATCAGGCAGAGTAATGGAAGTTGCATTCAGATATTATTATGTGAGAAATCACAAAATTCAGAAATAATAGAATGAATAATTATAGGGTTTAAAATAGGATGGATAGGAGTTTCTTAAGATTCTAAAACAAAAACAATACTGAGTTCTTATCAGCCAAGCCAATAAAAGAAATAGGATGAACTGCAAAAATTCTTTATCTTTATAATAAACTAATTCTTTATCTTTATAATAAACTATATAACGTGCACATCACCATCAATTATACGGCCACGAAAAAAAAAACACAAAGAAAAGGGCTCGATTCTATTTTGGTAATCCTTCTCAGATGAATTCTTAATATTCTCACTCCACCCCAGAACTTCGACTTTTAGGTCTTTTAACCAACTAATTAAACCACTCGAATATTATGGAAATAGAAACCTTTTTTTGTATCGCAGAAAAAAAAGGAAAAAAATAGATAAAGAATTCATTATCTATATATCTATATCTATATATATATAGATACTATAGATAAGCGAATATACCTAATAAAAAATTGCATCTATTCTTTAATCATCTAGGAAAAGTATATCTACAGATACCTAAATAGATCAAAGAAATATGTTATGTATCAGAATCTAGAAGAACACAAATTTGTATGAGTATCTATCCCCCATATTCATTAAAATGAATATGGGGGATAGATACTCATACAAATGAATCTTGTGTCAGGAACCAGATTTGAACTGGTGACACGAGGATTTTCAGTCCTCTGCTCTACCAACTGAGCTATCCCGACCATTCTTGAAGCTTAATACTTTGATTTTAAAAGATTTTTAAAATCTATGTTAATGAATCTATATCAACTAAGTAAAAAAAAAGTTTGTAAGTGAGTTTCCGCAGTAATAATTATTTTTTATTGTTAATCGTTAATTACGCATATGAAAATTCCTTGCTAAAAAATAAGATATTAATTTATACATTTCTGATTAAAAAAAATTCTATGTGTTTCACATATATATTTATATCTATTCCAAAACTCGTCCCTTGTCATTATGATAGATAAGAAAATTATGATAGATAGGAAATTGATGAAAATAAAAATTCCAATTTCGTTGGGAAATAATAAATCGAATAAAACACATAAATAAGGACTTCAAGATAGAGAGGATATAGGAAAAAAATTAGAAAATGAAAAAGTATTTTTGGGGATAGAGGGACTTGAACCCTCATGATTTCTTAAGTCGACGGATTTTCCTCTTACTTTCAATTTCATTGTTGTCGGTATTGACATGTAGAATAGGACTCTATCTTTATTCTCATCTGATTTATCAGTTCTTCAAGGGTTTTAGCCGATTATGATGAAGTGAATAATTTCATCAATAAATATTCCATCTTTTCTTCAACTTCGAATTGATTTGATTCACATTTTTCATTTGTGAATATTTTTATCACAAATAGATCTTCAATAATAAAATAAAAAGTAACAAATTGAAAGAGTATTTCAGTATATATATATGTTTCTAAATGTTTATCTTTGATCCATTCCTGTAATTTTGGTGAAAGGATTCTTTTACTAATGCAATAAAAAAAGTCGTCAATTTCGTTTGTTAGAACAGCTTCCATAGAGTCTCTGCACCTATCCCTTTTTTATTATCACTTTCTGAATTTTTATTTGTTTTCAGAAAACAGGATTTGGCTCAGGATTGCCCATTGTGAATTCCAGGGTTTCTCTGAATTTGAAAATTATTACTTGGTAAGTTTCCATACCAAAACTCAATCCAATTAAGTCCGTAGCGTCTACCAATTTCGCCATATCCCCATCTTTTTTTTTATTTGAATCTGATTATAATAGAATGCTTTTTTTTTCATTTCTATTATGAGAATTATGCGGGAACTTTTGAATTCATTAAATACATATTATTTTATTAAATATTAAAAACCCCTTTCTCCAATTTTATAGATTTTATTTCATCTATATTGGATACCTTTATTTGTTTGAATCAGAACTAATTCTAATATCTATATATTAACAATTCAATATACACAGATATAGACCACATATCTACTTATCTTCTATGTACCTACTTATCTTCTTTTTTCATACAATTTAGAATACTCGAATGGTCGATTCTTTTTTTTTTTTTGTTTTTGCTTAAAAAAAAAAAGAAAATAAACAATCCATTTATTCATATACAATTTATATAACTAAAACGAATCTAGTGGCTAAAAAAAACCATTCTTTTAATTGAATATAATATAGAATTAGACATTTACTTAGAAATATGGAATTCCTTAATAAATATTTACTAAAATTTATATTTATTCAAATTTACTTTAAGTACTAATAAATAATCTTTTTGAAAGAAATCAATTTAATAATATATATCTAGAATAGTAGATCGAAATAAATTATATTAAATAAATTATATTAATATAATATTAATTATTATCTTGCACTTTATGTTATCAGATAAAATAAATAATAGAAATAATAAAAATTGGGTTTGATTTTCTATATTTTCTTTCTCTATTTTTGATGTTTGTATTAATTTGAATTTTGTTATAAATAACTAAAAATTGATAACTAAGATCCCATTCAATTCTTCTGCATATGTATATTTCGTTTACATTAGCCGGTTTAGCTCAGAGGTTAGAGCATCGCATTTGTAATGCGATGGTCATCGGTTCGAATCCGATAACCGGCTTTTCTCTATTTGTTTTTTACATAATTGATAATATCTTTTTTAGAAATAAAAAATTGGGAGAGTTCGATCTCTGCGGAAGAAATCAAGAAATTAACCTACTTTTTTGTATTCTTTTATATACAATAAATTCGGATATTGATAAAATTCATCTAATTCTTCTTTGTACTATAAAACTTTAGTAGATTTCGCTTCATTTAGAATTCTATAATATTTTTCATTTCGTTTAGTTTTCATTTCGATTTATAAGATTTTTCATTTTAAAAAAGGAGTTTTTATGTCACGTTACAGAGGACCTCGTTTCAAAAAAATACGTCGTCTAGGATATTTACCAGGACTTACTAGTAAAAGGCCAACAGTCAAAAACGAATTTCGAAATCAATTGCGCTTCAGTAAAAAATCTCAATATCGTATTCGTTTAGAAGAAAAACAAAAATTGCGTTTTCATTATGGTCTTACAGAACGACAATTGCTTAAATACGTTCGTATCTCCGGAAAAGCTAAAGGATCAACTGGTCAGGTTTTATTACAACTACTTGAAATGCGCTTGGATAACATACTTTTTCGATTGGGTATGGCTGCGACTATTCCTCAAGCCCGCCAATTTATAAACCATAGACATGTTTTAGTTAATGGTCGTATAGTGGATATACCAAGTTATCGTTGTAAACCTCAAGATATTATTACAGCAAAGGATGAACAAAAATCTAAAACTCTTATTCAAAATTATTTTGATTCAGCCCCCCATGAGAAATTGCCAAATCATTTGACTGTTCACCCTTTCCAATATAAAGGTTTAATTAATCAAATAATAGATAATAAATGGGTTGGTTTGAAAATAAATGAATTACTGGTTGTAGAATATTATTCTCGTCAAACTTAAACTTAACTAAAATAACAAGAGTTTTTTTTACAAGGATTTTCTGCTATTCATATATCATAGACATGGATATGCGAAAATTTTTATTCCTTGCCCACCCGTTATCCACTATTTTTTGTATTACCGAAAAATGAGGAATATAAAGTTGTCCATATCAACAAACAAATTTGAAATATGAAATAATGGTATGCATTGGGATGAGTAATATTGATGAATTTGGTAAAGATTCGGAAAGAGAGGGATTCGAACCCCCGGTAAACAAAAAGCCTACATAGCAGTTCCAATGCTACGCCTTGAACCACTCGGCCATCTCTCCTATATAATGATGCCCAGAAACCGGTTGAATGTTGAATAGTGAATCAATCCTATTTTTCATAAATGCATAAAACCTATTCAAACTATAAAAATACAAAGTAAAATTAAAAAAAAACCTCCTACAAGGTCTTAGGATAAACAAATTTGATTGATGAGTTCATTTTTACGTTATTTCGCACTGTATTATAATTATACAATTCCTTTATTTGTGGGATTGATTTCTCACACCATGATTAATTAAATTATAGAATGGATTTCTACCTATGCCTAGATCTCGGATAAATGAAAATTTTATAGATAAGACCTTTTCAATTGTAGCCAATATCTTATTACGAATAATTCCGACAACTTCAGGAGAAAAAAGGGCATTCACTTATTACAGAGATGGTGTGATTTGATTCCATTTTTTTTGACCGATTTCGGTCAAAAAAAAATGGAATGGAAAAACCCCACGCGTGTTGAAGGTGAAATTTGTAAATAAAAGGATTAATTCCTTCTGTCGTGTATCCTCGATTAATGAAGCCTTATATGCTTGAATTTTAGGTTTCTAGTATTAAGCGAAAGGTTATACCTATACTTATGGGGTTAGGTCAACCCCAAATTACTAGTACTGATAGGCAACATTGGGAAAGAAGCACTACGCTTGGGAATCAAGGACACGAAAACTTTGTATCTATCTATATCCATGGCTTATCGAGATTGGGACTAACAGGAATGGTTGGGACAATAAATATCCATCTCGTTCATATTTTGGATACCCATAGAACCATCGAAGATTATTGAGGTGACTAATTCCAGGAAATTAAGCAGCGTAGAGGACAAAGAAATTGTTGAAGTTCTTATTTTTTTTTATCAAGTACCTACATACTTAATGTTAAGAAATAATTTTTGACAGGAAGGTTGGCTAGAGATTTATTGTAAAAACACTAGCTCTGTTCAGTTGAGAATGAGAATACTGGAATATTTTTTGATTTGATGGATTTTTCTCATTACACACATAAGGGGGGAGCCGTATGAGATGAAAATCTCACGTACAGTTCTGGAGCGGAGATTCTTTGAACCGAATGACGACCGTAACGGATGTCAGCTCAATCTGAAGGAAATTATGCAGAAGCTTTACAGAATTATTATGAGGCTATGCGACTGGAAATTGATCCCTATGATCGAAGTTATATACTTTATAACATAGGCCTTATTCACACAAGTAACGGAGAACATACTAAAGCTTTGGAATATTATTTTCGGGCGCTCGAACGAAACCCATTTTTACCCCAAGCTTTTAATAATATGGCCGTGATCTGTCATTACGTGCGACTATCTCCACTATAGAAAGAAAAAAGAAAAGAACAAGCAAATCCACAAATTTTAATATAAGAAATATAGAAATATAAATAATTATAAATAAGAAAGGCTTTCTACATATATATATCGTTCAAAACAACGATTTTTATCAGCTGTAGCAAAGAAACTTCATAGAAGTAAAAATATGAAGAAATCGATATGTCTAGATACCCTCTTTTTCTATGGATAAAAGATCTAATTGATAAAGGAAGCATCGTAAGGATCAATTAACACGGTTTTCAATCGATATAATAAAAACTGCTTCCTTATCTCATGATAAATAAAGAAGTCAGGAATCCACTTATGTAATAAAAAGGATCCCCTGGTATTTTGAGCAGCGGTGTAGTATCAAATCCCAAAGATAGAAAGTATTTTCTCTTTACTTATAAGAACTTATAAGATAAGAAAGAAAAAACTTTTACCAAGATTCTATAGAAATGAATCTATCATATATTTTTGTATATGATATATAAAATCGAGATAGTTACCTTTCAGAAAATTAGAATTAGGGCGTTAATGCCAATGCTTGATTCCCTTTTCTGAAGGTAGGAGAAAAGATAAAACTAAAAAAAAAGATGAAATTCTTTGAAATTCTTTATTTATTAGTAAAAATGAAAGTTTGAAACTCATATTAATAATTTCTTTTTTTCTTTTAGTTAACTTCAAGATAATAGAACAAAAAAAGAATTGACTACTGAGCCGTATGAGTCAGGAAATTCTCAAGTACGGTTCTAAGGAAAGGAATTGACTCACCTATTTCGACCGAGGAGAACAGGCCATTCGGCAGGGAGACTCAGAAGTTGCGGAGTCTTGGTTTAATCAAGCCGCTGAATATTGGAAACAAGCTATAGCTCTCACCCCCGGTAATTATATTGCAGCACAGAATTGGTTGAAGATCACAGGGCGTTTTGAATAAGAACACTCTGTTTCTTTTTTTTCTTATATATTTATCTATCTATATAAAGATATAGATAGATAAATATATATTGTTATAAATTCTTGTTTCTTGTCCCTATCAAATTCAAAAATCATTTCTATAGGAACGACCAATCACATAATTTAAATATATCCCTTCTAATTTTGTTCGATTTTGTCTAGTATTTCATAGAAATAAACGAGATGTGGATACAGTAGATAATTTTCTCCTTTTTTCTGTTATTTAAACTAATATTCAATCAAATTAAGAAAAGAGACCTTCAAAAAAAGAAATAAAATATAGGTATATTGCCTAATAATGAATGCTAATGCCTGCTCAATTTGAAATAGAGTACATACTTATACTTTATCTAAAAAAAAAAATAAAATCTAAGGAATAGAATTAGAATAAAATCTGAATACATTTGATTAGGCTGCACGAAAAATTATTGAACTTCCATTCAGAGTTCCCAAAAAGGTCTTAGAAGATTAAAATAGGTCCGTTGAGCGCCTCACTCTTATGTCATAATAGATTCGAACACTTGCCCCGAATTGACTTCGAGATCATAATTGTTCTAGTGAAAAACTAAAGAAATGAAATTTACTAAGATATCCAATACATGAGAGATAGGAGAGAACAAAACTCAATAGAAACATCTCTAATAAGTTCACTAATTCTGTTTTATGTTGGCAGGTCTCTTTGTATGTGTTGTCTGGAAAGAGGAGGACTCAATGATTATTCGTTCACCGGAACCAGAAGTTAAAATTTTGGTAGATAGGGATCCTATAAAAACTTCTTTTGAGGAATGGGCAAAACCTGGTCATTTCTCAAGAACAATAGCTAAGGGACCAGATACTACTACTTGGATCTGGAACCTACATGCTGACGCTCATGATTTTGATAGCCATACTAATGATTTAGAGGAGATTTCCCGAAAAGTTTTTAGTGCGCATTTTGGCCAACTCTCTATCATCTTTCTTTGGCTGAGTGGCATGTATTTTCATGGTGCTCGTTTTTTCCAATTATGAGGCATGGTTAAGTGATCCTACTCACATTAGGCCTAGTGCTCAGGTGGTTTGGCCAATAGTGGGTCAAGAAATATTGAATGGTGATGTAGGGGGGGGGTTCCGAGGAATACAAATAACCTCTGGTTTTTTTCAGATTTGGAGAGCATCTGGAATAACTAATGAATTACAACTCTATTGTACTGCAATTGGTGCATTGGTCTTTGCAGCCTTAATGCTTTTTGCTGGTTGGTTTCATTATCACAAAGCTGCTCCAAAAATTGGCTTGGTTCCAAGATGTAGAATCTATGTTGAATCACCATTTGACAGGGCTCCTAGGGTTGGGGTCTCTTTCTTGGGCAGGACATCAAATACATGTATCTTTACCGATTAACCAATTTCTAAATGCTGCAGTAGATCCCAAAGAGATACCACTTCCTCATGAATTTATCCTAAATCGGGATCTTTTGGCTCAACTTTATCCGAGTTTTTCCGAGGGAGCAACCCCATTTTTTACCTTGAATTGGTCAAAATACGGAGAATTTCTTACTTTTCGTGGAGGATTAGATCCAGTAACTGGAGGTTTATGGCTGACCGATATTATACACCATCATTTAGCTATTGCAATTCTTTTCTTGATAGCGGGTCACATGTATAGGACCAACTGGGGTATTGGTCACAATATAAAAGACATTTTAGAGGCACATAAAGGTCCATTTACAGGCCAGGGTCATAAAGGTATATATGAGATTCTAACAACGTCATGGCATGCTCAATTATCTATTAATCTAGCTATGTTAGGCTCTTTGACCATTGTTGTAGCTCACCATATGTATTCTATGCCTCCTTATCCATACCTAGCTACTGACTATGGTACACAACTGTCATTGTTTACACATCACATGTGGATTGGTGGATTTCTCATAGTCGGTGCTGCTGCGCATGCAGCGATTTTTATGGTAAGAGATTATGATCCGACTATTCGATACAACGATCTATTAGATCGTGTCCTTAGACATCGTGATTCAATCATATCACATCTTAACTGGGTATGTATCTTTTTAGGTTTTCACAGTTTTGGTTTGTATATTCATAATGATACCATGAGCGCATTAGGGCGCCCTCAAGATATGTTTTCAGATACTGCTATACAATTACAGCCGATCTTTGCTCAATGGATACAAAATACCCACGCTTTAGCACCTGGCACAACAGCCCCAGGTGCAGCAACAAGTACCAGTTTGACTTGGGGAGGTGAAAATTTAGTAGCAGTGGGCGGTAAAGTTGCTTTGTTACCTATTCCTTTAGGAACTGCGGATTTTTTGGTCCATCATATTCATGCATTTACAATTCATGTAACAGTATTGATACTCTTAAAGGGTGTTCTATTTGCTCGTAGTTCACGATTGATACCGGATAAAGCAAATCTAGGTTTTCGTTTCCCTTGTGATGGACCTGGAAGAGGGGGGACATGCCAAGTATCCGCTTGGGATCATGTCTTCTTAGGACTATTTTGGATGTACAATTCAATTTCCGTAGTTATATTCCATTTCAGTTGGAAAATGCAGTCAGATGTTTGGGGTAGTATAAGTGATCAAGGGATAGTAACTCATATCACAGGAGGAAATTTTGCGCAGAGTTCCATTACCATTAATGGGTGGCTTCGTGATTTCTTATGGGCGCAGGCATCCCAGGTAATTCAGTCTTATGGTTCTTCATTATCTGCATATGGTCTTTTTTTCTTGGGTGCACATTTTGTATGGGCTTTTAGTTTAATGTTTCTATTCAGCGGGCGTGGTTATTGGCAAGAACTTATTGAATCCATTGTTTGGGCTCATAATAAATTAAAAGTTGCTCCTGCTACTCAGCCCAGAGCCTTGAGCATTGTACAAGGACGTGCTGTAGGAGTAACACATTACCTTCTAGGTGGAATTGCCACAACATGGGCATTCTTCTTAGCAAGAATTATTGCAGTAGGATAATAGCTAGGAGGATTTGAAAATCATTATGGCATTAAGATTTCCAAGCTTTAGTCAAGGCTTAGCTCAAGACCCCACTACTCGTCGTATTTGGTTTGGTATTGCTACCGCACATGACTTCGAAAGTCATGATGATATTACTGAGGAACGTCTTTATCAGAATATTTTTGCTTCTCATTTCGGGCAATTAGCAATCATTTTTCTGTGGACTTCCGGGAATCTCTTTCATGTAGCTTGGCAAGGTAATTTTGAGACATGGGTACAGGATCCTTTACATGTAAGACCTATTGCTCATGCAATTTGGGATCCTCATTTTGGTCAACCAGCTGTAGAAGCTTTTACTCGAGGGGGTGCTCTAGGTCCTGTTAATATAGCCTATTCTGGTGTTTATCAGTGGTGGTATACAATCGGTTTACGTACTAATGGGGATCTTTATACTGGAGCTATTTTTCTATTAATACTTTCTATTATATCTTTAATAGCAGGTTGGTTACACCTACAACCAAAATGGAAACCGAGTGTTTCGTGGTTTAAAAATGCCGAATCCCGCCTCAATCATCATTTGTCAGGACTATTCGGAGTAAGTTCCTTGGCTTGGACAGGGCATTTAGTTCATGTTGCTATTCCGGGGTCCAGGGGGGAATCCGTTCGATGGAACAATTTATTAGATATCTTGCCGCACCCCGAGGGATTAGGTCCATTTTTTACAGGTCAGTGGAATCTTTATGCTCAAAACCCAGATTCCAATAATCATATATTTGGTACCCCTCAAGGAGCAGGAACTGCTATTCTAACACTTCTCGGAGGATTTCATCCGCAAACTCAAAGTTTATGGTTAACTGATATTGCACACCATCATTTGGCTATTGCGTTTATTTTTCTAGTTGCTGGCCATATGTATAGAACTAATTTCGGGATTGGTCACAGTATTAAAGATCTTTTAGAAGCACATACTCCTCCGGGGGGTAGATTGGGGCGTGGGCATAAGGGTCTTTATGATACAATCAATAATTCAATTCATTTTCAATTAGGTCTTGCTCTAGCCTCTTTAGGGGTTATTACTTCCTTGGTAGCACAACACATGTACTCTTTACCTGCTTATGCGTTTATAGCGCAAGACTTTACTACTCAAGCTGCCTTATATACTCATCATCAATATATAGCAGGCTTCATTATGACAGGGGCTTTTGCTCATGGAGCTATCTTTTTTATTAGAGATTATAATCCAGAGCAGAATCAAGATAATGTCTTGGCAAGAATGTTAGACCATAAAGAAGCTATCATATCCCACTTAAGTTGGGCTAGCCTCTTTCTGGGGTTCCATACTCTGGGACTTTATGTCCATAACGATGTCATGCTTGCTTTTGGTACTCCGGAGAAACAAATTTTGATTGAACCTATATTTGCCCAATGGATACAATCTGCTCATGGTAAAACTTCCTATGGGTTCGATATACTTTTATCTTCAACGAACAGTCCGGCGTTCAATGCGGGACGAAGCATATGGTTGCCTGGTTGGTTAAACGCTGTAAATGAGAATAGTAATTCTCTATTCTTAACAATAGGGCCTGGAGACTTCTTGGTTCATCATGCTATTGCTCTTGGTTTACATACAACTACTTTGATTTTAGTAAAAGGTGCTTTGGATGCGCGTGGTTCTAAGTTAATGCCTGATAAAAAAGATTTTGGTTATAGTTTTCCTTGTGATGGCCCGGGACGAGGCGGAACTTGTGATATTTCCGCTTGGGACGCATTTTATTTGGCAGTTTTCTGGATGTTAAATACCATTGGATGGGTTACTTTTTATTGGCATTGGAAACACATTACACTATGGCAGGGTAATATTTCACAGTTTAATGAATCTTCTACCTATTTGATGGGATGGTTAAGAGATTATCTATGGTTGAACTCTTCACAACTTATCAATGGATATAACCCTTTTGGTATGAATAGTTTATCAGTCTGGGCATGGATGTTCTTGTTTGGACATCTTGTTTGGGCTACTGGATTTATGTTCTTAATTTCTTGGCGCGGATATTGGCAGGAATTGATTGAAACTTTGGCATGGGCTCATGAACGTACACCTTTGGCTAATTTGATTCGATGGAGAGATAAACCAGTGGCTCTTTCCATTGTGCAAGCAAGATTGGTTGGACTAGCCCACTTTTCCGTAGGTTATATATTTACTTATGCAGCCTTCTTAATTGCCTCTACATCGGGCAAATTCGGTTAATTGAATTCTTTATTATATATATCTGGCAAGAATCTCATTTCCTTCTATAGGGAAGAGAAGCCACTTATACATCTAGGATCCGACTTCTATCATTGATGCTAATAGCAAATTAACCATTATGGCAAGGAAAAGTGTTATTCAGAGGGAAAAGAAGAGACAAAAATTGGAACAGAAATATCATTTGATTCGCCGATCCTCAAAAAAAGAAATAAGCAAAGTTCCGTCGTTAAGTGAGAAATGGGAAATTCATGGAAAATTAGAATCACTACCGCGTAATAGTGCACCTATACGTCTTCATCGACGTTGTTTTTCGACCGGAAGACCGAGAGCTAATTATCGAGACTTTGGATTATCTGGACACATACTTCGGGAAATGGTTCATGCATGTTTCTTGCCGGGTGCAACAAGATCCAGTTGGTAAGGATTTCCAATTATCTTCATTTTTTTCATTTTATTATCAGCGATCATAGGAGGGTCCCTTTACCGTTATGTATAAATGGTTTATTCTATTTATATAGATATGGTAAAGGGACGCATTCCATCTTTGTTTTTGTTCATTAGTTATCAATTCTTTTCTTTATCGCGGAGTAGAGCAACTTGGTAGCTCGCAAGGCTCATAACCTTGAGGTTACGGGTTCAAATCCCGTCTCCGCAACTTTTTGAATTTGATAAAAAAACAAGGTTTCAAGAAGAAGGGCATTATACGCAGTAAATTCTATGGCATTTTTCATACTATGACTATTAAATACATAGGGCGGATAGCGGGAATCGAACCCGCGTCTTCTCCTTGGCAAAGAGAAATTTTACCATTCGACTATATCCGCGTTTTCATTGTACTTGATATGCGATTCTATTTATACAGAGATGGGCCTGATATTCTATATAGGGATATAGGGATAATGAAAAAGAAATTTAGATAATAGATATTGTCTCCCAAATAAAATATTTTCTATTACTATTCATTTTTATCAAGAATTCCCATTTCTATTATTACATTTCTATTATTATATATGGTTTTTTTCTATATATCTATATAATTGAATTGAAATTATCATTCTATCGAATATTTTGATTTACTTTTTTCTTAAAAAAGTAAGTTCCTATTAATAAAAAATTATATTTATCTATATAGAGATACAGATAGATATTCTATATTATTAAATACTAGACGACGTATAAATAGATTTATAGTATTTCATTTGAATATTCTATTCATATCATATTAATATGAATAGAATATTCAAATGAAATTCAAATTTTTATAGTTCATTTTTTCTATTTTATTTCTTTTAGTTTCACAATGTACCACCATATAAGTATAAGATATAAGATTTTTCCAATAGAAGAAGTTTACTCCCCCTTAGAATGTAATGTGTTATAGTTTTCTTTTTTTTTTTTAGGAACTGATCTATTCCCTTTATGGCTGACAATCCGAAAGAATTCTGAGGGAGGGGTCATTTCATTTTTAATCTAGAATAAAAAGAACTTCAAGAAATGAGAGAATTAAGAATACCCACTAGAAACACTAATCCAATCCATAATGATGTACCGGAAAATAGAACATTTTTGTTATTTGACCAACCTTCAGGAGAAGCAAATACAACAGGTACACTAATCAATAAAATAAATGAAATAGCAATTAATGCAAAAACAGCTAATTGGAAAGCAATAGTCATGTTTCTAATCCTCCAATTTACCAACAAAAGAACTTTACCATTTGATCCCTCAACCCCTGGATGCCTTTCTTAATATTCATTGAAAAAAAAATTTGTAAATGGAAAAACGCAGAAGGGTTTTATCATGAATTCATTGATTTTGTTTATTATCAACCCTTTTGAGGCTTGGATCGAGGATAGTTTTTTTACTTCACAAAAAGGCATGCTGGATTTTGTACCTATATACATACCGATAGAAAACTAAACCAATAAATTCACATTGAATATCTTTCCTATGGGTCGATAAAAGGGTATCAATTCAAATACTCATGGTCTACTCAGTGGAATAAAGATAAAAAAATATATATATTAGCTTTTGGAGAGATGGCTGAGTGGTTGATAGCCCCGGTCTTGAAAACCGGTATAGTTTGAAACAAAGAATTATCGAGGGTTCGAATCCCTCTCTCTCCTTTTTCTCGATGAATAGATTTGTTTATTTTCTTAGTTTCTATCGAATCTTTTTTTCGGACTGGGCTATATATCCTCAACATCCCGAAAAAAAGATTCGATAGAAACTAAGAAAATAGGAAAATAAATTCTTCTTTACGACTCGCTCTACTCAACCAAATATTTATAGTAAAAAAAAGGGATTTCTACTTCATTGGATCTCACGTCTCAATTAAGAGGAGTCATGGAAAGAACAGGTTCAAAATCGCGATCAATTCCTTTTTCAAATCCTGCGGCAGCTGCGCGAGCTCTTCCCGCGTGCCATAAATGGCCTACAAATAGAAAGAATCCTAGAACAAAATGAGAAGTAGCTAACCAACTTCTAGGAGAAACATAATTGACTGCATTAATCTCTGTAGCTACGCCACCCACGGAATTTAATGAACCTAAAGGAGCATGAGTCATATATTCCGCAGAACGACGTTCTTGCCAAGGCTGTATATCTTTTTTCAGTCTACTCAAGTCTAAACCATTAGGACCCCTTAGAGGTTCTAACCAAGGAGCACGCAAATCCCAAAAACGCATAGTTTCTCCGCCAAAAATAACTTCTCCAGTCGGGGAACGCATTAGATATTTACCTAAACCTGTAGGTCCTTGAGCAGATCCTACATTAGCCCCAAGACGTTGGTCTCTAACTAGAAAAGTAAATGCTTGAGCTTGAGAAGCTTCTGGACCAGTGGGCCCATAAAACTCACTAGGATAAGCGGTATTATTAAACCAGACAAAGCAACAAGCAATAAAACCAAAAACAGATAAAGCACCTAAACTATAAGATAAGTAAGCTTCTCCAGACCATACAAGTGCACGCCGAGCCCATGCAAAGGGTTTGGTTAAGATATGCCAGATTCCACCAAGTATACAAATGGAACCCAACCATACATGCCCTCCAATAATATCTTCCAAATCGTCCACACTAACAATCCACCCTTCGCCCCCAAAAGGCGATTTTAATAAATATCCAAATAGAATACTTGGACTAAGGGTCAAATTGGTTATTTTTCTTACATCTCCCCCCCCCGGAGCCCATGTATCATATATACCTCCAAAATAAAGAGCCTTGAATACTAGAAGAAAAGCACCTATACCTAACAAGATTAAGTGAATACCCAAAATTGTAGTCATTTTATTTCTATCTTTCCATACATAACCGAAGAACGGAAAAGATTCTTCAAGAGTCTCAGGTCCCAGAAGTGCATGATAAATACCGCCAAAGCCCAATACTGCAGAGGAAATTAAGTGAAGTACTCCAGACACAAAGTATGGAAAAGTGTCTATAACTTCCCCCCCAGGACCTACTCCCCAACCTAGAGTAGCTAGGTGGGGAAGCAAAATTAAACCTTGTTCATACATGGGCTTCTCGGGTACGAAATGAGCCACTTCAAAAAGGTTCATTGCTCCGGCCCAGAATACTATTAATCCAGCATGGGCTACATGGGCCCCTAATAGTTTACCAGATAAATTGATAAGTCGGGCATTCCCGGCCCACCAAGCGAAACCGGTAGTTTCCTGGTCACGACCAGTTAAAGCTAAAGTTCCATTAAAGAGCGTTTCCACGTGGTAGAACCTCCTCAGGGAATATAAGGTTTTCATGAGGCTGATCTTGAGCTGCCATCCACGCACGAATACCTTCGTTTAAGAGAATATTTTTTGTGTAGAAAGTCTCAAATTCAGGATCTTCCGCTGCGCGGATTTCTTGAGAAACGAAGTCATAAGCACGTAGGTTCAGGGCCAAACCGACTACCCCAAGAGCACTCATCCATAAACCAGTTACTGGTACAAATAACATAAAGAAATGTAACCAACGTTTATTGGAAAAAGCAACCCCAAAGATTTGGGACCAAAAGCGATTAGCAGTAACCATTGAATAAGTTTCTTCAGCTTGGGTTGGGTTAAAAGCACGGAATGTATTTGCGCCATCACCATCTTCAAATAAAGTATTTTCTACGGTTGCACCATGAATAGCGCATAGTAGTGCAGCGCCCAATACACCAGCAACTCCCATCATATGAAATGGGTTTAATGTCCAATTATGAAATCCTTGGAAAAAGAGGATGAATCGAAATATAGCTGCTACACCAAAACTTGGAGCAAAGAACCAACCAGACTGACCCAGTGGATAAATAAGGAATACAGAAACAAAAACAGCAATTGGACCTGAGAATGCGATTGCATTATAAGGTCGCAATTGAACAGATCGAGCAAGTTCAAATTGACGTAACATGAAACCTATTAATCCGAAAGCACCGTGGAGAGCAACAAAAGTCCACAGACCGCCTAACTGACACCAACGGGTAAAATCTCCCTGTGCTTCAGGACCCCACAGTAACAACAAAGAGTGTGCTAAACTATTAGCGGGAGTGGAAACTGCAGCGGTTAAGAAGTTGCAGCCTTCTAAATAAGAACTTGCCAAGCCGTGAGTATACCATGAAGTTACAAAGGTCGTACCTGTAAACCAACCCCCCAAGGCGAAATAGGCGCAAGGAAAGAGTAATAGACCGGACCAACCCACAAAAACGAAACGGTCCCTCCGCAACCAGTCATCCATAATATCAAATAAATCATTTTCATCTTTGGTAAATTTACCAAGAGCTATAGTCATAGCGATCCTCCTATTCAACTACTTCAACCATTTCCCAACACCTCATAGAGCATTTTCAGAGATGGGACGGACCTTGATCATTTATCTCTATTCATTTCTCTCTCTATATATATATAGAATATATAAGTATACTTTCCCTTGTTTTCTAATCGGTTTCGAATAAAAAATCATTTATGGGTCTATTGATATCTAGGGCAAATCCATGAACTCGATGTGGTTATTCCTTATCTATTCTTAAAAATCTTCCAAGTCATCAATCATAAAATCTGCTATGACTCCAAAATCCGATAGAAATTTTTTTTTCAGAACTGTTCAAGAAACAAATGATCCCCTGTTTCACTTCTTATACCTAGCGGATCTTCAGACATATTTCTCTCCTTTCATCAAAGAAACTTATTCTTGAAGTTTGGTTGTGAATTGACTTCTATTTTGTCTAGGAAACTACTGTAGGATCATAGGTTTTCTAAATTTCTATTTCATTTACAGTTTTTTCTTTAGTATTTCATTTTTTTTTATAAATACTATAATAAAAAGAAAAAACTGTAAATGAAAGTTTTTGTCTCATATATATGAATTGCTGGAAAAATATCGTACACATCGATATGAAAAGAAACTATTTGATATGTGAAGACATAATTTAATGTATTTTTCTATTATTTCTATAAGATTCTATCTAATCTTATAGAAATAATAGAAATTTATGGAAAAAAATATGTTTCATTTTAATTTTAAAAAAACTTGTTTGGTGGAACTTGAAATTCGTATTAAGGCCCTTCTGAGTAAAGAAAAGGCATAACCTTTTTTCTTAGTTCAGAAACAAGAAGATTTCATTGGAAATATTCAGAGATTCTTAGGGAGTCTAAACGAAAAAAGTCTTAAAAAGAAAAAAAATTGTTCGAATTGAATCTTTATCAAATTTGAATATCAGAATAGTAGATATAAATATAATTCAACGGGTTAGGTCCACTTACTTTTTTTTATTTTTCCATTATTGAATTTTACACTTTTTCTTTTTTATTACAAATAGAAACTTTTTCAAAATATCAAGAATCTTTTTATTCTTCCTTCAAATAGAAAGACTATTGCTTTTGAAAAAAAAAGTAAAAAGCCCCTTATCGGATTTGAACCGATGACTTACGCCTTACCATGGCGTTACTCTACCACTGAGTTAAAAGGGCCCTTTTTCTTTCTTTCAATTTCTAAATAAGGAACTAGCATGACTAGTACATATATTTGTTACTGTGTATACTTATTCTATAAATTTATATAAATTATTTCTATAAATTTATATAAATTATATAAATTAAATGATATAAATGGGATTAGAATACATGTACATCAATATCTATTATTTGTATAATGACTCATCAAAGAACAAAAAATTGGATTTACCTAGTGAATAGAATATAGTTAAAAAAAAGAATTGATTAAGATTGGATTTGATCCATATCAAATATATTATTTCAAAATGGATTCTTGAAGTCATTCTAATCATAACACTAAATTCTTTTTATTGATACATAAATGTACTCACAAAATAAAATATTTCATCGAAACATTGATAAAATCGAATCATTGATAAAATGGATTCAATATGTTCTGTCCCTAAACCAAATTTTTATTTTTTTATTGAAAAATTCTATTTTCCAAAGTTTTTTTTCTTAGTATTAGATATAAATCTACCTATCGAATCTTAGTATTAGTAATAAATGATAGAAATGAAGTTTTAACCTCTCGTCCTTTGCAACAAACGAATCATTCCTGTGAAGAATTTTCTCTTTATTGGAACATTACTTCTTTTTTTTTCTTATTATGACTGGAATAAAAAAATTTAGAAATATAAATGATTAATAAAAAATTTCTATGGAATTATGAAAGAACGAAAAATATTTTTTTTTATCGAATCATATCATTATATTGACAATTGCAAAAAACTGTTCATACTATGAACGTAGTATAATGGCGGTCGGGCAAGTATGCCCCCATCGTCTAGTGGTTCAGGACATCTCTCTTTCAAGGAGGCAGCGGGGATTCGACTTCCCCTGGGGGTAGGGTGTTACGAAAGGAAGTTGATCAAAAATTTTCAATAAAAACTGAAATGTATTCTTCCTATTGTGCTGGGTCGATGCCCGAGCGGTTAATGGGGACGGACTGTAAATTCGTTGGCAATATGTCTACGCTGGTTCAAATCCAGCTCGGCCCAAGAATTTGCCGATCCACTATGAAATTCTATAACCCATTTATAGTTCTCTGGAAATGACTGATGTGCTATGATACGGAAGAATCAAAATATTAAACATATCTAAGGTTATTTCTTTTTTTTCTGTATTCCATATTTCTTTCCACAAATTCAAAATCTTGTTAATAATCGGTATTCATGTCAAGATCTGTAAGTAGAAAATATAAGGAAAAATTGAAAAAAAAAATATTTTTTTTTCATTGATTCAATTTTCAATCGATTTGTTAATAGAATAAGAATAAGAAACGGATTACGAGTAATTTGTGTCGATCTCACTAAAGTGGATATCGATATACATATCAATATATAAAAAAATGCGCTTTTTTCATTTACAACAAAAAGGTTCGAATCCGAAATAGAAAAAGAAAAGGTTTGACAGAAACGGTCCGTAAAAATATTTATACAGTACACCCCTTTCCCTGGGATTGTAGTTCAATTGGTCAGAGCACCGCCCTGTCAAGGCGGAAGCTGCGGGTTCGAGCCCCGTCAATCCCGTTGGATATAAATCCAAAAAAATAAAAAATAAATTCCTTTTTTGTGTATTTGTAGGGAATCAAATTGATAAACAAAATTTTATTTGGGGCCCCCCCCTGCTTTTTCATTTGTTTCGCCGAAAAAGGAAGGAAAGGGATTTTGGACTTTCATCAAGAATAAATGTTTTTTTGTTTTATTTAGTATGGATAAAAGATCTTCCTATGTTATACTATTTCATGAGTTGATTTGATAGCTCAGATTTTGTGATTCATGATATTGATCCGATTTGATATCATTGAAATCCAATTTATACCATTGTTGAAAGATTGAACATTTCTATGGGATTAAATCCCGAATTTTTTTTTTAGAAATTTAAGAGAAATAGAACATAATAAAGATTATGGAAGTAAATATTCTCGCATTTATTGCTACTGCACTGTTTATTCTAGTTCCTACTGCTTTTTTACTTATAATTTATGTAAAAACGGTAAGTAAAAGTGACTAATTTCACTGAAATATGATTTCTTCATTTTTATGAATGATTTAAAAAAATGATCGTACAATCAGCGTAATCCAGATAGTAGAAATCAATTTGATTTCTACTATCTGAGAATTGCGTCCAATTTTTTTTTTCAGATTCTTTTTACAAACAATTCCGGTATCTTAGGAAAAAAAGGGGGTAAAAAAACAGGAATGGTTATTACACGGTCCGCCATTTTCCATATATATATATATCTATATAACCAGGTTAAGCGTCAGTTCATCGAAATAGAAATTTTAAGAAAAATTTGATTGGAATAGGAATCCATTTCTTCTTCTTTTTGATTCCCTTGTTTTTCTCAAAATAGGAATATGGGAATAATGAAAATATTTGTTTGATTGAAAGAGTATTTTCAATTCCTATAAGATACATAGAATACATTACACTACTAAAATATAATAGAATCAAGATAGATTTTCTATTTGAACTCAATTAATTAGTATTAGTTTAAATGAAATATTTTCATTCAATAGTTTCGAAATTCAAAAATTCAGGTAGAAATCAACAAGGTTACTTGGATCCCTTAACTCAATTTTTAGTATCCCTATAGCCCACTTCTTCCCCATACTACGAGGGAAAGGGAAAATGAAAAAACTACCATTAAAGCAGCCCAAGCAATACTTACTATATCCATGTAAATTTTGTCTCCTATCTCTATAAATATGAAGGAACTATTTCATTATTTTTTCAAATTTTTTATTCTATTCTTTTTTTTGTATTATTCGCTAAAAATACTATACTATAATAGTGGAATTGCTATTACAGAGTCAAAAAAAGGATTCTGGGCTAACATCATTCACGAAAAACAAGAATTCATTCTATTTATTAGTTATTAGAACATCTAAAAAGTTTTTTTTGATTATTTTTAGTAAAATCATAAAACATTAAACATAAAAAAATTATAGGAAGTTATAAGTCAATGAATGTTACTACCAGGTGGGAATATTAAGATTTCTCTTTTATCATTTCCTTAAGGATTTCATAAAAAAAGAATCAAGACAGATTCATTTGCATACTTATACTCTTCTTTCTATTTGAAATAGTCCCTTAAATGTCTCCCAATTCGTTCTCTAAAATAATTAAAAAAACTTTTTTTCTTTTCTATTCGATTTTAGAATCAAAACTTTTTAATTTTATTAGAATATAGAATATGAAAATCTAAAGAATACTTTTTTTGAATATTACGAAAGCGAATTAGCTAAATTAAAGCTATTAAATAGAATTGATCTAAATAAATAATATTGATAAAATGTGGAAGCACTCATAAACTTTAAATTAGTCTGTATAGAAGGTTTTTCTTCTGCCTTTTCTCTACCTAAAAATGGACTTTCCTATCCGACTTATTCTTAATCCAATCTAATAAAAGACCCAGTCAGGAGACAGACACTACAATAGTTGTGTAGTGAACGAACTATCATTTCTAAATTTATGGATTCCTTTTCACTACTAGAATCTTTCCTTGAATTCGAGACAAAAATATTTACAACATTTTTTAAGCTACTGATGCTTATAATTTCGAATCAAACGCAATTCTCAAGACTCCTTTTCCCTCGCTTGCTTCTGTTGGAAAAAAAGTTTTCTAAAAAAACGTAATATAATCTTTCATTTACAGTTTCTTATCGATCAGGCGACACCCGGATTTGAACTGGGGAAAAAGGATTTGCAGTCCCCCGCCTTACCACTCGGCCATGCCGCCAATAAAAATATAGATATGAAGTTTTTGAGAATACTCCCCCCTTTTCTTTCTATTGAAAAATTGAAAAACAATCTTGAGACAAATCGCAACCGTTAACTATTCTTTTATGAATTATTCTTGAATATTTGAATAGAAATTTTTTTTTCTTAATGAGATCAGAAAATAAAAATTGATACATAACCAATCAATATTGCTTTTTTTTTTAACTTTGTTCATTCTAATTATAACAGCAACTTTCAATATATGTAAACCCTAGAATATCAATTTGATCTGTTACACAGATATTATCTAATCGAGTATCTTATCCATATCTATATAGATATAGAATACCAATACTATACGGTATTTTCAAGAAATTATCGTGCTTATTCTTTTTTTACAATTTTCAATAGAAAATTTGTAAAAATTCACACAACATGTTATGTGTTTGTTATCCTGAACAAATATGACTGCAATAAAGTTAGAGACAGATCTATAGCTGCAGTTAAATATATGCATGTTTCAAAAATACAAGCCTTATTACATTACACATAACATACTCTAATCATATTCTCCCCAATTCTCTCCAAAATACTTCACTTCAAAATATATCTTTTCTTGACAATTTCGAATGGATTTTTTTTTGTATCCAATTGAATTTGAATATGTAATATCATAATAATGATAGAAATGAAATGCATTTTTTTAGATTCCTAAAAAAAATATTGAAATGCCCGTAGAAATTTCCAATCCTTTTTTAGATTAGACTTTCGATTCTATCTGTTTGTTTTGTTGCAAATTCCTTCGAAGTTGAGTATCAAATTCTAATATTTCTTTCTCTTTTCATAATAGGTATTTCATACACTAAGAAATATTTGATACACGGGATTAGGTAAGATTTCATGTAATTCAGTATAAAGAATAGAAATTCCAATATTGCTAAATGGATTCATGTGATTTGATGAAGCATGACAGCAAATCGTGGAATATTTTTCGATAAAATTCACGGGGAAATTGAAAATGCTTGGGAGTGAAAATGAAGAAATGTCTACACTACCTGGATTGAATCAGATACAATTTGAAGGGTTTTGTAGGTTCATTGATCGGGGCTTAACAGAAGGGCTTTTTAAGTTTCCAAAAATTGAGGATACAGATCAAGAAATTGAATTTCAATTATTTGCCGAAACATATCAATTATTAGAACCCTTGATAAACGAAAAAGATGCTGTATATGAATCACTTACATATTCTGCTGAATTATATATATCCGCGGGATTAATTTGGAAAAGTAGTAGAGATATACAAAAACAAACTATTTTTGTTGGAAATATTCCTCTAATGAATTCTCTGGGAACTTCTATAGTAAATGGAATATACAGAATAGTAATCAATCAAATATTGCAAAGTCCTGGTATCTATTACCGTTCAGAATTGGACCCTAACGGAATTCCGGTCTATA
>NW_028196846.1:30000-44797 GCF_037176805.1 Vigna unguiculata
TCTGCATAGATTAGGTATACAGGCATTCCAACCCATTTTAGTAGAGGGGCGTGCTATTTGTTTGCATCCATTAGTTTGTAAGGGATTCAATGCAGACTTTGATGGCGATCAAATGGCTGTTCATGTGCCTTTATCCTTAGAAGCTCAAGCAGAAGCACGTTTACTTATGTTTTCTCATACAAACCTCTTGTCTCCAGCTATCGCGGATCCAATTTCTGTACCAACTCAAGATATGCTTATTGGACTTTACATATTAACGAATGGGAATCGTCGGGGTATTTCTTCAAATAGGTATAATCCACGTAATTGCAGAAATTTGAAAAATGAAAGAATTCCCCAAAAAAACTATAAGTATACGAAAAAAAAAGAACCTTTTTTTTGGAATTCCTATGATGCAATTGGAGCTTATCAACAGAAAAGAATAACCTTCGATAGTCCTTTGTGGCTCCGGTGGCGACTAGATCTACGCATTATTTCGTCAAGAGAAGTTCCTATCGAAGTTCACTATGAATCTTTAGGCACCTATCATGAAATTTATGGGCATTATCTAGTAGTAAGAAGTACAAAAAAACAAATTCGTTCTATTTACATTCGAACCAACGTAGGTCATATTTCTTTTTATCGAGAAATCGAAGAAGCTGTACAAGGTTTTTGCCGAGCCTATTCATATGGTATCTAATCATATAGATGGTTGTATCTAAGATAAACAAATTTATGATACTGGTGTAAATTCAAATCTTCATGATTTAACATTTAACAAGGATCTTAGTTTTTTAATTTCTCAATTTCTACACAAATTAAGATAAAGAAAAGGCAGTATTTTCAATCATTGACTCAAATCCATTGTTGAACTGAATGAATCCCACTGAGTGGAATAGGGAGGTACTTATGGCAGAACGGACCAATCTAATGTTTCACAATAAAGTGATAGGTGGAACTGCCATTAAACGACTTATTAGCAGATTAATAGATCACTTCGGAATGGCATATACATCACATATCCTGGATCAAGTCAAGACTCTGGGATTCCGCCAAGCTACGGCTACATCCATTTCATTAGGAATTGATGACCTTTTAACAATACCTTCGAAAGGATGGCTAGTCCGAGATGCTGAACACCAAAATTTGATTTTGGAAAAACAGCATCATTATGGAAATGTACATGCAGTAGAAAAATTACGCCAATCCATTGAGATATGGTATGCTACAAGTGAATATTTTCGACAAGAAATGAATCCTAATTTTAGAATGACCGATCCTTTTAATCCAGTCCATATAATGTCCTTTTCGGGAGCTAGAGGAAATGCATCTCAAGTACACCAATTAGTAGGTATGAGAGGATTAATGTCGGATCCACAAGGACAAATGATTGATTTACCTATTCAAAGCAATTTACGCGAAGGGCTATCTTTAACAGAATATATAATTTCTTGCTACGGAGCTCGTAAAGGGGTTGTAGATACTGCTGTACGAACATCAGATGCTGGATATCTTACACGTAGACTTGTTGAAGTGGTTCAACATATTGTTATACGTCGAACAGATTGTGGTACCATTCGAGGAATTTCAGTAAATACCCAGAATGAAACGATGCCGGAAAGTAGTTGGACACAAACATTAATTGGTCGTGTATTAGCAGACGATATATACAGAGGTTCACGATGCATTGCCATTAGAAATCAAGATATTGGAATTGGACTTTTCAATCGATTGAAAACCTTTCAAACACAACCAATATCTATACGAACTCCTTTTACCTGTAGGAATACATCTTGGATCTGTCGATTGTGTTATGGTCAAAGTCCTACTCAAGGTCACTTGGTGGAATTAGGAGAAGCTGTAGGTATTATTGCGGGCCAATCCATTGGAGAACCGGGCACTCAATTAACATTAAGAACTTTTCATACTGGCGGAGTATTCACAGGGGGGACTGCCGAACAGGTGCGAGCACCTTATAATGGAAAAATTAAATTCAATGAGGATTTGGTTCATCCTACACGTACACGTCACGGGCATCCTGCTTTTCTATGTTATATAGACTTGTATGTTAGTATTGAAAATGGTGACATTATACATAATGTGACTATTCCACCAAAAAGTTTTCTATTAGTTCAAAATAATCAATATGTAAAATCAGAACAAGTGATTGCCGAGATTCTCGCAGGAACATATACTTTTAATTTAAAAGAAAAAGTTCGAAAACATGTTTATTCTGACTTAGAAGGAGAAATGCATTGGAGTACGGATGTGTATCATGCATCAGAATTTAAATATAGTAATGTCCATATCTTACCAAAAACAAGTCATTTATGGATTTTATCAGGAAAATCAGACAGATCCGCTTCAGTCTCTTTTTCAACCCGAAAAGATCAAGATCAATTGAACATTCATTATCTTTCTACAGGAGAAAGAGATATTTGTAACCATTTAGCAAGTAATAATAAAGTAAGACATAATTTGTTTCGTTTCACTCCTTCTGAAAAAAAAGAAAGAAGGATTTCAGATTATTCAAAAAATAATCAAATCCTATGTAAAGATCATTGTCATTTTACACATCCTGCTATTTTTCACGATACTACGGATTTATTAGCAAAGAGGCGGAGAAATCGATTCATTATTCCATTTCAATTCCAATCGATTCAAGAACGAGACAAAGCACTAATGTTAGATTCCAGTATCTCGATTGAAATACCAATCCATGGTATTTTTCGTAGAAATAGTATTTTTGCTTATTTCGATGATCCTCAATACCGAACACAGAGCTCGGGTATTACTAAATATAGGACTATTGATATAAATTACATTTTTAAAAAAGAGGATTTTTTAATCGAGTATCCAGGAATTCAAGAATTTAAGACAAAATACCAAATTAAAGTAGATCAATTTTTTTTCATTCCCGAAGAAGTGTATATTTTACCAGAATTTTCTTCCATAATGGTACGGAACAATAGTATTATTGAAGTAGATACACCAATCACTGTAAATATAAGAAGTCAAGTAAGCGGGTTGGTTCGATTGGAGAAGAAAAAAAAAAAGATTCAATTAAAAATATTTTCCGGGAATATCTATTTTCCCGGAGAAATGGATAAGATATCCCGGCACAGTGCCATGTTGATACCACCGAGAACGGTAAAAAAAAATTCAAAAGGATCAAAAAAAAAAATGAAAAATTGGATCTATGCTCAATGGATCACAATTATGAAAAAAAAGTATTTTGTTTTGGTTCGACCGGTCATTTTATATGAAATAGAAGATAGGATCAATTTAATCCAATTTTTTTCCCAAGATATGTTACAAGAAAGAGATAATTTGGAACTTCAAATTATTCATTATATTCTTTCTGGAAATGGAAAATCAATTCGGGGAATTTCTAATTCTAATACAAGTATTCAATTAGTTCGGACTTGTTTAGTCTTAAATTGGGATCAAGACAAAAAATTGTCTTCTATCGAAAAAGGGCATGCTTCTTTTGTTGAACTAAGTATAAAAGGTTTGGTTAGATATTTCTTAAAAATGGACTTAGGAAAATCCCATATTTCATATATAAGAAAAAGGAAAGATCCGCTCGGTTCAAGATTTATCTTGGATAATGAGTCGGACTGGACCAACATCAATCCATTTTTTTTTATAGATCCGAGGGAAAAAGTTCAACAATCACTTAGTCAAAATCATGGAACTATTCATATGTTGTTGAATAGAAATGAGAAATGCCGATCTTTAATAATTTTGTCATCATCGAATTGTTTTCAAATACGATCATTCCACGATGGAAAATATTACAATGGGATAAAAGAAGAAATAAATCCAATTCAAAGAGATCCTCTGATTCCAATTCAAAATTCGTTAGGTCCTTTAGGAATAGCCCTTCAAGTTGCCCATTTTTATTTTTACCTTTTAATTACTAATAATCAGATCTCGATAAATAAAAACGGGCAACTTGACAAATTAAAAGAAACTTTTCAAGTATTAAAATATTATTTAATAGACGAAAACGAGATCATTTATAAATCTGATCTATCTAGTAACATCCTTTTAAATCCATTCTATTTGAATTGGCATTTTTTCCATCATAATTATTGTGAAAAAAAAACGTTTCCCATAATAAGTCTTGGTCAATTTATTTGCGAAAATGTATGTATAGTTCAAACGAAAAATGAACCACACCTTAAATCGGGTCAAATTCTAACTGTTCAAATGGATTCTGTAGGAATAAGATCGGCTAACCCTTATTTGGCGACTCCTGGAACAACTGTTCATGGTCATTATGGAGAAATACTTTCTGAAGGAGATATATTAGTTACATTTATATATCAAAAATCGAGATCAGGTGATATAACACAAGGTCTTCCAAAAGTAGAACAGGTATTGGAAGTTCGTTCGATTGATTCAATATCCATAAACCTAGAAAAGAGAGTGGATACTTGGAATGGGCGTATAACAAGAATTCTTGGCATTCCTTGGGGATTCTTCATTAGTGCTGAGCTAACTATAGCGCAAAGTCGTATTTCTTTGGTTAATCAAATTCAAAAAGTTTATCGATCCCAGGGAGTTCACATTCATAATAGACATATAGAAATTATTGTGCGTCAAATAACATCAAAAGTATTGGTTTCAGAAGATGGAATGTCTAATGTTTTTTTGCCTGGCGAACTAATTGGATTGTTGCGGGCCGAACGAGCTGGGCGTTCCTTAGAAGAGTCGATCTGCTATCGAGTTCTATTATTGGGGATAACAAAAACATCTTTGAATACTCAAAGTTTCATATCTGAAGCAAGTTTTCAAGAAACTGCTAGAGTTTTATCAAAAGCCGCTCTCCGGGGTCGCATAGATTGGTTGAAAGGTCTGAAAGAGAACGTTGTTTTAGGGGGAATGATGCCAGTTGGTACTGGATTCAAAAGAATAATATACCGTTCAAAGCAAAGGCAATATAACAAGATTACCCCGGAAACAAAAAAAAGAATTTATGTGATACATCAAAATAATCTAGGATTTAAGAATTCCTAAAATAATGATTCTTAAGGTCGTATTCATCTCCGGTCACTTTATTTTGTATATATTTTGTATAATAAAAGAAACATAATAAATAAACGAATCATATTCAATGAAATAGAAAAAATGGCCCGATCTTTTTTTTATCAACGGCAAATTTTCAGTAGAAGAGAAGGTTCCTTCGGAACACTTATTTTTTTCTATTTCAGTATACTGGGTCTCTTTCTTTCATTTCAAAAAATTGATCTAATTTCTATTTGGAAATGAAAGAAAAGTGTGGGGATAATTATAAATGACAAAAAGATATTGGAACATAATTTTGGAAGAGATGATGGAAGCTGGTGTTCATTTTGGCCACGGTACTAGAAAATGGAATCCTAAAATGTCACCTTATATTTCTGCAAAGCGTAAGGGTATTCATATTACAAATCTTATTAGAACTGCTCGGTTTTTATCAGAATCTTGTGATTTAGTTTTTGATGCAGCAAGTGGGGGAAAACAATTCTTAATTGTTGGTACAAAAAAAAAAGCAGCTGATTCAGTAGCGCGGGCTGCAATAAGAGCTCGGTGTCATTATGTTAATAAAAAATGGCTCGGCGGTATGTTAACGAATTGGTATACTACAAAAACACGACTTCAAAAGTTCAGGGACTTGAGAATGCAACAAAAGACGGGGAGATTTCATAGTTTTCCAAAAAAAGATGCCGCTATATTGAAGAGACAATTAGCTCAATTGGAAACATATCTTGGCGGCATTAAATATATGAAGGGCTTACCAGATATTGTAATAATCGTCGATCAACAAGAAGAATATACGGCTCTTCGAGAATGTATAACTTTGGAAATTCCAACAATTTGTTTAATTGATACAAATAGTGACCCGGACCTCGCTGATATTTCAATTCCAGCTAATGATGATGCTATAGCCTCAATTCGATTAATTCTTAACAAATTAGTTTTTGCAATTTGTGAGGGTCGGTCTAGATATATACGAAATTCTTGATTAATAATAAGATAAAAAATTCTTGAATTTGCTTCGAGGGGTTCATAGATTTATGGAATCGCTTACTATACTAGTAAGAAATTGCACAAAAATGAAAATAGAAAACAAACAAAAATTTTATGTAATTAGTATCGGTATTCAAAATCAAAAATGAAAGTAGACAAATCAAAAGGGAAAGGAGATGTTTGAATAAAAATAATTCCCTTTTTTCAACTTCTTTTTTTAGAGGACAGGACAATATGAATGTTTTATTATGCTCTATCAACACATTAAAAAGATTATACGATATATCTGCTGTGGAAGTAGGTCAACATTTCTATTGGCAAATAGGGGGTTTCCTAGTACATGCCCAAGTACTTATTACTTCTTGGGTTGTAATTGCTATCTTATTGGTTTCAGCCATTCTAGTTATTCGAAATCTGCAAACCATTCCCACTTTCGGTCAGAATTTATTTGAATATGTTCTTGAATTCATTCGAGACGTGAGCAAAACTCAGATTGGAGAAGAATATGGTCCGTGGGTTCCTTTTATTGGAACTTTGTTTCTATTTATTTTTGTTTCTAATTGGTCAGGGGCTCTTTTACCTTGGAAAATCATCCAATTACCTCATGGGGAGTTAGCTGCACCCACAAATGATATAAATACTACCGTTGCATTAGCTTTACTTACATCAGTTGCATATTTCTATGCGGGTCTTTCAAAAAAAGGATTAGCTTATTTTAGTAAATACATCCAACCAACTCCAATCCTTTTACCGATTAACATATTAGAAGATTTCACAAAACCCTTATCCCTTAGTTTTCGACTTTTCGGAAATATATTAGCTGATGAATTAGTAGTTGTTGTTCTTGTTTCTTTAGTACCTTTAGTAGTTCCTATACCTGTCATGTTCCTTGGATTATTCACAAGCGGTATTCAAGCTCTCATTTTTGCTACTTTAGCTGCGGCTTATATAGGTGAATCCATTGAAGGCCATCATTGACTAGTTTTCTCAAAAATAGTCTTTTTTGTTTAGCTTGCCACACATATATTGTGGCTCAATAGAATCTACAAAATAAACATCTATCTATAGATATATAGATAGATATAGATAGATCTATTCGATTAGTATATATTAGTTTGGATATTCAAAAAAAAATGAATAGCTAGAATTAGAATTCTGTATGATATTTACGTTTACAATGTGTGATAAAAAGATACTATATAGAATGTTAGTAGATTCTCGTTTGATTCACATTTAATTCAACAATTGATCAAAAGATAATTAAAAACATTTAGATCACCCAATTTCCTATATTTCTTTGAAACATTAATGAAATCGAATGAATTTATTTAGATTGATTGTATCCATATGGGATAAGAGAATAAGAAAAGAGGGAAGGGGAGCTTAAAAAAAAACATGATAAAAAAAATAGAAGTGAGGGGATCAGTCAAGGTTTTTTAGGTTTCAAAGAATGAATTTCAATTTCGATTGAATCTAAAACACAAAGAAAATTAGTTTACAGCATAGAAGAAACCTATGTATATGTGATATGATATTATAGATGAACTAGTTTTATATGAACTAACCATATATCTGAAATAACTAATCTTTTCTATATAAAAAAGGCCTCGCTATTACTGTCAATTTCTATAGGGATAGAAAAGCAAAGTCCTTGCGTTTCAGCTCTAATTGTGAATTGAAAATTAAAAAACTAAAGAAATTGTATAAAAAAACGAAGAATTCAAAGAATGATTCCAAAATTAAGGTAAGAGAAGAACAAAGATTATACAGATTCACCCCCAAAACTATGTAGTTCGAGACGAAAAAAGAAATCTCGAAGTAATTCGTTTAATAACTATTATTTTCAATTTTTAATTCTTATTTTTATTAATTACTTTAACTGAAAAAGTCTTGGTAATTGAAAAATGAAGTCAGAATTTATTAGTCGATTATATCATTAACTATTTCTTTCTTTTATATGTAGGTTACGAGGAAATTCTCATGAATCCAATTATTTCTGCCGCTTCTGTTATTGCTGCTGGATTGGCCGTAGGGCTTGCTTCTATTGGACCTGGGGTTGGTCAAGGCACTGCCGCAGGGCAAGCTGTAGAGGGGATTGCACGACAACCAGAGGCAGAGGGAAAAATACGGGGTACTTTATTACTTAGTCTGGCTTTTATGGAAGCTTTAACAATTTACGGGCTGGTTGTAGCATTAGCACTTTTATTTGCTAATCCTTTTGTTTAATCCTAAAAAGATAAAAATACATATGTGGACTTCCTTTTTCGAATTATATTAATAATTCACTCCTACAATTCTTTATCTGTTCGGATAAGAACACAGGAGAAGGACTAATTGAAAGGTATTCACATACTTATTCACCCTCTTTCTTCTTTTTGTTTAGTCCAATGAACCCCTCTTTTATTTTATTTCTTTTAAGATAATTTTTTGAAAGTGTTCAAACTAGATAGATTTTGCAATTGATAAAAGAACTGGTATCTAATTCTAAGAAGTATCATTCTTTTAGGGAATCTTCCAATTGATTGACCAATCCAAATTATATCAAATTCTATAATTATATATTCCAATTAGATTATTATATTATCTATCTAATAGGAATATTAGAAAGATAATTAGTCTATTCATAAGAGGAGATGAGATCATATGAAAAATATAACCGATTCTTTCCTTTGTTTGGGCTCCTGGCCATCCGCCGGAAGTTTCGTGTTTAATACCGATATTTTAGCAACAAATCCAATAAATCTTAGTGTAGTGTTAGGTCTACTGGTTTTTTTTGGAAAGGGAGTGTGTGCGAGTTGTTTATTTCAAAGAATAAATTGGATTTAACCAAACTGCACTTTTTAGTTTAGTTAGAATTAAGAAAATGTGCAGAATCCCGCGAATTACTTCTGAATTCATTTTCTTTTTTGAATAAATTAAGAAAAATCTTAAAGAACCATAGCATTTCGCGCTTTATTGGTAATCCACTTTGATTCTCTATTTACCAAAAATTTTGGACTATTACCATGGTTAAAAAGAGTTTGAAGTCTATACGCAGTGTAGTACTCTTTCTACCGCTATATTAATACAGAAAGGAAACGGTTTCAAAAAAATTATTCGATTTTTTTTCGATATAAAACACTCATGTCGATAAAAAAAATGGCTTGAATCCTATTTATGGCGAGAAATAAAAAACGGGTGAATTTAAACCTCCCCTTTGTACGATGCGTAATCGATGGATGACCTATGTATAAATTCAAAAGAAGTCTTTGGATTTGAATAAAAAAACAACTTTGTTGACATATATTTGTTTGGTCAAAAGAGTCCTCCGAATATTCTAGTCTTATATTGGTAATTGTTTTCACTTTGAATAGAGAAGAGAGGATAGGCTCATTACATAAAAAATTGGTAAATTTCCGATAAGTAATTGAGTGTGAGAGCCAAATGAATCGAAAGATTCATGTTTGGTTCGGGAAGAGATCATAGACATTTTGAAATGGATGGAAAGAGAGTCTACTTTCATTACGTGATTTATTAGATAATCGAAAACAGAAAATCTGGAGAACTATTCGAAACTCAGAAGAATTACAGGAAAACGCCATTGAACAGCTCGAAAAAGCCCAGGCCCGCTTAAGGAAAGTTGAAACAGAAGCAGATCTGTTTCGGGTGAATGGCTATTCTGAGATCAAACGAGAAAAATTGAATTTAATTAATTCAATTTATACGACTTTGGAACAATTAGAAAATTACAAAAACGAAGCTATTGATTTTGAACAACAAAGAGTTATTAATCAAGTTCGACAGCGGGTTTTACAACAAGCCTTACAGGGAGCTCTAGGAACTCTAAATAGTTGCTTGAACAACGAGTTACATTTACGTACTGTTAGTGCTAATATTGGCATGTTTGGGATGATGAAATAAAAAAATAACTGATTAGGCTTTCTATTATACAATAGAGTATAGGCATCATTTTTTTCTTATAAAAAATAAATTTAAGATATTTTCATGGTAACCATTCGTGCAGATGAAATTAGTAAAATTATCCGTGAACGCATTGAGCAATATAATACAGAAGTAAAAATTGTAAATACTGGTACCGTACTTCAAGTAGGCGATGGTATTGCTCGTATTTATGGTCTTGATGAAGTAATGGCGGGTGAATTGGTGGAATTTGAAGAAGGTACTATAGGCATTGCTTTGAATTTGGAATCAAAAAATGTTGGTGTTGTATTAATGGGTGATGGTTTGCTGATACAAGAGGGAAGTTCAGTAAAAGCAACAGGAAGAATTGCTCAGATACCTGTAAGTGAAGCTTATTTGAGTCGTGTTATAAATGCCCTGGCTAAACCAATTGACGGTCGAGGAGAAATTTCAGCTTCGGAATCTCGATTAATAGAATCTCCCGCTCCCGGTATTATTTCAAGACGTTCGGTATATGAGCCTCTCCAAACAGGACTTATTGCTATTGATTCGATGATCCCCATAGGACGGGGCCAGCGAGAATTAATTATTGGAGATAGACAAACAGGTAAAACAGCAGTAGCCACAGATACAATTCTCAATCAACAGGGACAAAATGTAATATGTGTTTATGTAGCTGTTGGTCAAAAAGCATCTTCTGTGGCTCAAGTGGTGACTACCTTACAAGAAAGAGGAGCAATGGAATACACTATTGTAGTAGCTGAAACAGCGGATTCTCCAGCTACATTACAATACCTCGCGCCTTATACAGGAGCAGCTCTGGCTGAATATTTTATGTACCGTGAACGTCACACTTTAATCATTTATGACGATCTCTCCAAACAAGCACAGGCTTATCGGCAAATGTCTCTTCTATTACGAAGACCACCAGGTCGCGAAGCTTATCCAGGGGATGTTTTTTATTTACATTCGCGTCTTTTGGAAAGAGCCGCTAAATTAAGTTCTCAGTTAGGCGAAGGAAGTATGACTGCTTTACCAATAGTTGAAACTCAATCGGGAGATGTTTCAGCTTATATTCCTACGAATGTAATTTCCATTACAGATGGCCAAATATTCTTATCGGCCGATCTATTCAATGCTGGAATAAGACCCGCTATTAATGTTGGTATTTCAGTTTCCAGAGTTGGATCGGCGGCTCAAATCAAAGCCATGAAACAAGTAGCTGGTAAATTAAAATTGGAATTAGCACAATTCGCAGAATTAGAAGCTTTTGCACAATTCGCTTCTGATCTAGATAAAGCTACTCAAAATCAATTAGCAAGAGGTCAACGATTGCGCGAGTTGCTTAAACAATCCCAATCAGCTCCTCTTACTGTGGAAGAACAGATAGTAACTATTTATACCGGAACGAATGGTTATCTTGATTCATTAGAAATTGGACAGGTAAGGAAATTTCTTGTTGAGTTACGTGCTTACTTAAAGACGAATAAACCTCAATTCAAAGAAATCATATCTTCTACCAAGACATTCACTGGGGAAGCAGAAGCCCTTTTAAAGGACGCTATTAAAGAACAGATGGAACTCTTTTTATTCCAGGAACAAGTAGAAAAAAATTGATGAATCATTAAATAATTTTGTAATTCAATTTTCCAATTTTTATAATTAGTATCTTTTAATATGTTTTTATTTCATTTGAATATTATATATAATGAATTCGAATCAAAATGTAATAAATCAAAAAAAATAGAAGGACAAGGTTGAAATTAGATATGCAAACAACTTGCGTCCAATAGGATTTGAACCTATACCTAAGGTTTAGAAGACCTCTGTCCTATCCATTAGACAATGGACGCTTCTATTTTATATTTGATTCTTTAACCTTTTTAACTAAACCTTATTAAAAAGATTAAAGAATCAAACAAATATAAAGAATTCTAGAAATTATAAAAATAAAATAAATCAAATATTTAGAATAAAAGAAAAAAAAAATAAAAAAGAAAAATCAATTGAATATAATTGAATATATATAACTAAAACTAAATTAAGAAATGAAAATGAAGAATTGACAAATTCTTTAAGAATTCTAGATTCATTCTCGAAGAAAAAAGATAGATTTAAATAGAATAAAATAGAAGCGGGTAGCGGGAATCGAACCCGCATCGTTAGCTTGGAAGGCTAAGGGTTATAGTCGACGTTGATTCATCATTTTGATTTAACGTCTCTAATTCAAAACTGAACGTGAAACTTTTGTTTCATTCGGCTCCTTTACGGAATGAAGAGATGGACAATAAAAAAAATTGACCCATAACATCTATGTCAGCCTTTTTGTATGAATAGGTTTCAAATATCTTGCTTTTTAGATGATCCCTCTAGAAGAGCAATATTCTAACAATCTATGTTTTTTTTCTAGTTACTTCGTTCTCTATTTCTATTTCAGAAAATCTTTAGGAAAAGAAGAAAATTTCCGTCGAGCTAAAAAAATGTCGATGTCTCTAGTAAACTAAAAGAATCGTTTAATAGCTATTTTGCTTCAATTTTTACTATGCAAAAAAATGGAAGATTTAGTTACGATTAGAAAGAAACTTTGTATATTTCTCTCCATAGATCCTTTAGTAATACTCAAAAAATTCGGATTATAGATCCAATTCCAAAAACTTATGTTTCATAATTTTAAAACTCAATTTGTCAAATTCGATTTGATTCTTCTTGTATACAAATTACAATAATGTATATTATACCGCAAATAATTCATCGAGGGGTATAAAGGAGTCCCTTTAAGTAAAAAATAAAGTTTTTGATCGGCATATGAATCAAATGGGGGATCCCTTAACTTTTGGGGGGTCCTTGAAACGAATCGCACTTTTACCACTAAACTATACCCGCTACAATATCATTATTGTATCTTTTGTTGAACAAAGCAATCAGACAAAATAAAGAAATGGGAGGCATAATATTCTAATAAGTCGAGTATTGACATGTTTCATTAGAGAATCTTCTAATGAAATTTGAAAAACGGGATAATTTTCATTTTTTTATTTTGCTGAAGGTTATATATATATACAATTTACGTTACCAGAAAAAAGAGAGGGAGTAAGAAAAGAGAACATTTTTATATTATCTTATTTTGGTTTTATCTCATAGGAATCTATCCGTATCTCTTATTTTTTTTTTAATTACAAATATTTTTACAAATATTTTTTTTTCGAATAAAATATATTCAAATAAAGAATTTTTCTTCAATATTCATGGGAATAAAAGAAAAAGAGCCCGACTAGGTACTGGCCGGGCTCATTGGCTGTATAAAAAGAAAAAAAGAAAACTAAAATATATAGAATAATAAAAAAAAGATAGATAAGATAAAAAAGAATAAAAAAAAAGCAAGTCTCTTTTTTTTTTAAGCTCCCTTTTTGTTCTTCTTGTTTATGTGATATAACATAAACAAAGTAATTCTTTTTTTTTTTCAATTGGGGAGAGATGGCTGAGTGGACTATAGCGTCGGATTGCTAATCCGTTGTACAAATTCTTGTACCGAGGGTTCGAATCCCTCTCTTTCCGTTGATAATTTGGTATTTTTTTTTGAACTTGTTTTTTTTATTTACTAGTTAAAGATGTTAAAATAGAGAAAATCCTAAAAATATTTCAAAATTCCGCACAAGCAAGAAAACACAGAATCCACTTTTTTCTTATTCTATTCTTCACGTCCTGGATTACGTCCTGGATCGTTAGATAGGAATCCGAAGATGAAAAGAGAAACGAAAAAGATCACTACCGTATAAACAAAAAGTTTTAGAGTAAGCATTATGAAATCTCCAAGATAATTAAAAAACGACAAAGAAAGAGAATAGATTCTCTTATATTACAACATATTTTGTTTCTTTTAATACTAAGATACTAAGTTTCTAAAAAATGAAGTTTTTTTAGGATATGAGGAGATATATATATATGAGTTTCGAAAATGAATTGATAGTAAGAGTAGATTATTTTATTACAAATTATCAATAATTCTTTTGACCAAAAATCCTTTTTTTCTGTAATCTAGGTATTCGATTGGTGAGGGGTTCCAATCGAATAATCGGATTAGGTTTTTTCAATTCAAAAAACGTAAATGATGAGAAGGTCCCTTTTTTTCCTATATATTGAAAAATTTCAATATTGGAATCCAGAAGTCACACTGTAAGACTTATCTGATCTTATAAATTGTTAAAATGTTCGAGTTTTAGTTTTCTGAAAAATTCTGAATTTTTTTACGACATTATTCAAATTAAAAATATCATCGAAAACTTACAGCAGCTTGCCAAACAAAAGCTAAAAGAAAAAATAGTACGGGTATTACTGGCATAATATCCACAATTGGATTCAAGAAAGCGTAGGCTTCGGGCAATTTCTCCAAAAAAAAACTACTGGAATAAAGGACGGAGTGAATACAAATACAGATCCAACTAAAGATATTAAGCATAACAAACATTTTGTTCTTTAAAAAAAATAAAAGTTATTTTTGTTTTTTTTTTTTCATTCTAATTTTCAATTTTATTGCATTATATACATAATACAATAAAAAGGAAAATAAAGAGTTATGAATAAAAGTAAAAAAATGAATCAAATAAGATAAGAATCTCGAGAATCCTTCTTTTATTTGAACTTTTCCAGTTTCAAAATATTTTTTATTCTGAAATCAAAAAAATTGAAGAAATCATACTTCCTTCTATATAATATCTTAATTGAATTGTATGTAATGATCAATCAATTTAGTTTTATCCTATCTATCTATATCCATTTATAGATATAGATAGATATGTAGATACGCATATAAAATACTAGTCGCAAAATTTTTTTTTTATAGAAATTTTTGAACTGGAATTGACGAACAACCAATATCAATAATAGTCTTTATTAATGTAAA
>NW_028196847.1:0-2500 GCF_037176805.1 Vigna unguiculata
ATATCATTGAGAAATAGGAATCTGTGTTATCAAAAGATTTCCTGCGATTCTTTCTAGTATGGAATGAGTCAATCATCCACTTTGGTATCTTATTGAACAAAAATGGTGATATTGTTCCTCCATTGATCAAGAATTTCGATTTTTGGGAAGTATCTTGGTCATCCAATAATAAGGGTTTCCTTTTTTTCAAATGAAAGATTTGAAGACCTATTGATTCTAATAACTGATTACAGAGTGGATCATTCGGACCTTTCAATTCATAGATGTGGATCTCGGACCTATGAATGGGGATACCCCCAAAACTCACAAATAAAAAAGAAGGAAGTGAGTTAGACAAAAAGAGAAGAAACTTGGGCAAAAAAAGAAGTAACTTGGACAAAAATAAACAAAGTGACTTAGACAAATCTTTTTTGTCGATAACCTCAGACCAATCAATCGAATATTGATTAATATGTAATCGATCGAACACTACTTGAAAACGGCTATTCTGCTCAGAAATGAAATAGTCCAAATGTTCCTGGAAATTCTTGCTCCCATTGGACCATTTGTATCTATATACATTAGGATCCCAATTCATAGATCTCTCCGTTCGAGAAATCAAAATAAGAGGATCGAACCACTTCTTCTGACTCTTTTTCAAATTTGATAAATGTTGGTTGATCGTGTATTTCATTCTAGTTCGATGATTCAGAGTATCATTTCCTATTTGATACCTTTGAATTCCATATTCGAAGTTGCAATTGAATCGATTCAATACATTTCTTATGTAACCATGGGTGCTATATTGGATTTGAATCAGATTTCGGATCAATCTATATTGATTGACTGCCTCCATTATGTTGTTGCTAGCAAATACAACTATTTTAGGTTTTGGATCTTCCACATTATTTCCGCAAGAGGTCTGGACCCATTTTTTTATGATCCTTCGATAAAAAGATTCATTCTCTTCATAAAAAAGAGGAGGTAGAACCAATAAAGAGTGCTTTTTCGATTCATCCCTGGAGTTCAATAACTCATTCAAGAAATGTTTTTGATCCAATCCGGAGGAATCCATAGAAAAATCAAATTCCTTATGATACACCAGATCCGGCTCGGTTATTGATAGAGTGAATAGATCTGCCATTTCTTGAAATATATCTTCTGATTCAAAATCGTGGTGTAACGTGTATCTCCCCCTGTTCCGGTCATGGAATAGATGAAATAAACCCCAAAATGGATTTTTGTTCAAGAATGAAATCTTATTGGAACTGTCCAGTTCACCCTTTGGAACCATATCACATCCTCGATAGGATGAAATAGGATGAATTGAGACGGTATTTTGTAAGTACATAATTATCTTGAATAAATTCACTATTTCTTTCTTTTCCGATCGCCTGGAAAAAGCAAGATGTTTCTTTTGTTCTTTTTTCAACAATTTCTGATCTCTAGTAGACCTATCAGTAGGATTCGAACCCAGATGAAGTTCTGACCATCTGTCAGAGAAAAAAGAACGAGTGGCTCTTGCAGGATTCCCAAAAAATTCTTCGATTTCTTCCGGAAGCAGATGATTATTCATCTGCTTCTCACGTTCCATGAATAGTCGGCACATTGAGGAATATCCAGAAAGGATTTTAAGGAATCGCTCTGATTCTATCTCTGTTCGTTCCGTTTGAAGAAAGGAAGGATCCCAACAAAGAATCGATCTTTCTTTTAGTTGTTGAATCTCTCTTTGATTGATCAATGTGTGATATTTCGAATCCTCATTCCTAATGGAATCGAAAGAATCCTTGGATTGATCAGAAGATCCTTTCAATTGGCTAGAATCCGTTACTTGAATGAAACTAGATCTCGTGGAATCATATTGAAGATTTGATGATACATTCCGTACCTTGCTAAAAAACCGATCCTTGTTTCCCAACCACACATTGTCTAACCAAATCCAATTCTCTCGTGACATGTTCCTCAAAAAATCCGATTCGTGCGGACTCTTCCCCCAACTAACGAAGAGATCTTGACGGAATTGCCACATATGAAATTGAGCACAATTTTGCAAAGAAATAGCCCGCTTGTTTCTCAAGAAGAGATGCGAAACATGCTCAATATCATTTGATTGAATAATTGACCCAGTCCCTTGTTGTTTGAAGAAACCCTCCACTTCCTTTGGTATTTTTTCACGAAAAGCAAACATGAGATAATAAATCCAGTCTTTCACTAAGATTTCGAATAGCTGTCCCGAATTCAAGTTGATTATGTTTCGCCTCTTTCTCGGGGAAAGACGATCAAAAAATTCCCAATCATGGTCCTTACGGATCGGATCATCCATATAATATACAAAAAGGAACTCCAGATATTTGATATCTTTCTCTTTGAATGAGATCTCAATTCCAGCGATGGTTTCATTAGATATCTTACAACTAGAATCGCTCTTTTTTCCTATCCAGTTCCTCCACCACCGCGAATCCCAGTTAAATTCAGGCATGATATACTTTTTAGTTATTGGGAGAACCCGAGTACTCTCTTT
>NW_028196847.1:7500-45000 GCF_037176805.1 Vigna unguiculata
TAGAAAAAATCGAATATCAAATTCGAAAAGAATTGGAAAAGGATCCGTTTTTGACATGAAATGGATATCTCCATACCCTAGATCTATCTTATTTTTTTTTTTTTAATGAAATATTGTATTGAAATAATCGAATATGGCAAAATCTATACCTAAAAAAGGTTCACGTAAAAATGTACGTATTGGTTCGCGTAATTATACTCGTAAAATACCAAAGGGAATTATTCATGTTCAAGCTAGTTTCAACAATACTATTGTGACTATTACAGATGTACGAGGTCGGGTGATTTCTTGGTCCTCCGCGGGTACTTGTGGATTCAAGGGTACACGAAGGGGAACACCTTTTGCCGCTCAAACTGCAGCAGGAAATGCTATTCGAACAGTATCGGATCAAGGCATGCAACGAGCAGAAATCATGATAAAAGGGCCTGGCCTCGGAAGAGATGCAGCATTAAGAGCTATTCGTAGAAGTGGTATACTATTAAATTTTATACGAGATGTAACTCCTATGCCACATAATGGATGTAGGTCTCCTAAAAAAAGACGTGTATAAAACTAAAAATAAACATTAAAAATAGTTCAAGAGAAAAAAACAAGTCAAGAGTTTTATCAAAATAATTACTATGGTTCAAGAGAAATTAAGAGTCTCTACTCGGACACTACAATGGAAATGTGTTGAATCACGAATAGACAGTAAGCGTCTTTATTATGGACGCTTTATTCTGTCCCCACTTATGAAAGGTCAAGCCGATACAATAGGCATTGCAATCCGAAGAATTTTACTCGGAGAAATAGAGGGAACATGTATCACACGTGTAAAATCAGAGAAAATACCACATGAATATTCTACCATAATAGGTATTGAAGAATCAGTACATGAAATTTTCATGAATTTGAAAAAAATTGTATTGAAAAGTAATATGTATGGAACACAGGACGCATGGATTTCTTTCAAAGGTCCTGGATATATAACCGCTCAAGACATCATTTTACCACCCTCGGTGGAAATCGTTGATAATAGACAACATATAGCCAACGTAACAGAACCTGTTAATTTGTGTATTGAATTAAAAATTGAGAGAAATCGTGGGTATCGTATAAAAACATTAAAAAACTTTCAAGACGGAAGTTATGATATAGATGCTAGATTCATGCCTGTTCGAAATGTAAATTATAGTATTCATTCTTATGTCAATGGGAATGAAAAACAAGAAATACTTTTTCTGGAGATATGGACAAACGGAAGTTTAACTCCTAAGGAAGCCCTTTATGAAGCCTCCCAAAATTTGATTGATTTATTTCTTCCCTTTTTACACGCAGAAGAAGATAACTTTCATTTAGAAAAAAATCAAGACAAAGTGACTTTGCCCCTTTTTACTTTTCATGATATATTGGTTAAAGATAAACTAAGGAAAAATAAAAAAGAAATAGCATTGAAATCTATTTTTATTGACCAATTAGAATTACCTCCCAGGATCTATAATTGTCTCAAAAGATCCAATATTCATACATTATTAGAACTTTTGAATAACAGTCAAGAAGACCTTCTGAAATTTGAACATTTTCGCGTAGAAGATGGAAAATCTATATTGGACATTTTAAAAATACAAAAGTATTTTGCATAAAATTGAAATCTATTGACATAGGATTTTTTCAAATTGATTTTTTTTCTAAACTCAAAATGAAAGGTCAAAATATGTAATTTAAATATTTAGAACAAATCCTAATGGTCAGAATATATCTAAAAAGGAATAGATGTATCTAGGGATTAGTAGGTTCAGAAAGAATTCTCCCTAGATATACAATACAGATGTCATGATATTTTATTTCAAAATGAATTCAAAATGAAACCAATCTTATAATTTTAAAAAAGACCTAACGTTAGGGATTTCTCAATAGGTAATGTTGCTCCAATACCTAACCAAAGGGCAACTACAGTACCAATCAAAAAGATGGTAGTTGCTACTGGGCGGCGAAATGGATTTTGGAATTTATTAACATTCTCCAAAAAGGGTACTGTTAATAATCCCGTAGGTACCGAAACCATTAAAAGAACGCCCAATAACTTATTGGGCACTGTACGAAGTATTTGAAATACGGGAAAAAAATACCATTCAGGTAGTATTTCCAAAGGAGTTGCAAAAGGATCCGCAGGTTCCCCAATCATGGATGGTTCTAGAACCGCTAAGCCTACGTTACAGGCAATAGTACCTAGAATTACTACTGGAAAAATATATAAAAGATCGTTAGGCCATGCGGGTTCTCCATAATAATTATGACCCATTCCCTTAGCCAATTTAGCTCTTAATACAGGATCATTCAAGTCAGGTTTTTTTGTTATTGGGATAGGTGAATTCTTATAGATCCATCCTCCAAAAGAACCGGATATGATAATTTTTCATCATCCGGCTCGAGCACTAATCAAATTTTTCTTCAACTGTATCTATAGAATAAACTAGAAAAAAATGTATGTGTTATCCACACATATATGAAGATTCTAAATAATAAAAGAAACTTGATTCTATTCTCTTTTTCCAAAGTTACCATTTTTTATTGAAAAAAAAATTAAGTTCTTTTTAAGTAAATTTTAGTAAACGCTCAATACCCGAGTAGACTTTTCAAGTTGATAATGCTTTCTGGGTGATCTCAAACTTTGCAATTGTTATCCTATCAAAAAAAAATCTTGATACTTTTTATGTACAAAGAATTTACTTGTTACTAATATAACCTAACTTGCGTTGTTCTTTAGATCTACTTTGTTCACTCCAATAGTATCAGAAATCAAATCAATGCATAGGAAATGAATGCGTTGTCATACTATATAGAATTCAGACTATATCACATCACTTCTTTTACTGGATCTTATGGAGCCTGTTGATGCAGAATAAAATCGAGTCTGATCATAGAAAAGATTCTCTTCAAGTAAAACCAGCCTACCCTCTCTGTAAGAGCCTTGCTTGGTGGTTGGAAAAAAGACACATTTAATTGTAAATTATAATGTGGCAGATAAGATAAAGTCATATATCTGCGCGGCCAAATAAATAGTTCAAGTCACACACTCCCATAATCCATTTTTTTTGGAGAATTCCCTTCAACTATTTTTGTATGTAAAAAAAATTCAATTTTTGTTAAGTTGAAGAAAAATATCTAAATACATGTTTTATTTTGTTTTATAATCCATAATTGTAGCAATGAAAAAAAATCCTCCCCAAAATACAAAATGATAATGAAGTGATTACAAATATCTATGACCCATATTCACTATAAAGGACCAGAAATGCCTTGCTTACGTATCATTGAAAAGTGCATTAACATAAATACAGCAGTAAGAAGAGGTAATACAAAAGTATGCAAACTATAAAAACGAGTTAAGGTAGATTGGCCCACACTGGAACTTCCGCGTAATAATTCTACCAAAGACGATCCTATTACAGGAATAGCTTCGGGTACGCCTGTTACTATTTTTACTGCCCAATAACCAATTTGATCCCAAGGTAAGGAATAACCAGTTACACCAAAAGATGCAGTTAATACAGCCAAAACTACACCCGTAACCCAAGTTAATTCGCGAGGTTTTTTAAAACCACCTGTAAGATACACACGAAATACGTGTAGAATCATCATTAAGACCATCATACTTGCCGACCATCGATGAACTGATCGGATTAACCAACCAAAATTAGCTTCAGTCATTATATATTGAACAGAAGCAAAAGCTTCAGTAACGGTTGGGCGATAATAAAAAGTCATAGCAAATCCTGTTGCTACTTGGACTAAAAAACAAGTAAGTGTAATTCCCCCTAAACAATAAAATATGTTCACATGAGGCGGAACATATTTACTGGTTATATCATCGGCAATCGCCTGAATTTCAAGACGTTCTTCGAACCAATCATAAACTTTATTGAGATAGGTAACCCAAAGGAACCCCCCCAGAGAACCGTATATGCGAATTTCATCTCGTACGGCTCAAACAAAAATACCCAAATATTGATTGTAACAAAAACAGATATCCGTAATAGAAAGTTTGAAACTGCTTTATTTAATCCTATGATTCTAATTTTCTCTTACGATAAAAAAGAAATAAAAATCCGAAAGCTATTCTTTTTTGTTATAATGCCAAAATATCAAGTCGGCGCACCCGTCTTTATCGTGATCTTTTAAGGCCTCTTGAATATTCTTTACTTCTTTTTATTTGTATAATGTGAATTTACTGCTGTCTTCTTTATTCTTGAATTTTTATTATTGATAAGGATTCTCTTGTTAGGACCATATGAATGAATAAAAAAAACCTCAGATTCATACTAGAACCACGATGATTCAAAACAATTTTTAATCGAAGTCCAAAAATTCCCTGAGTAAGAATTGCTGGATCATCACTTCTTCAATGAATAGATAAAATATAATGAAAAAATTCAAGGAAAGGTTTGTCCTTTGCTCAAAATAAAGACAAACTGGAGAAGCTTGAAAGAATCAAAATTTTTCAATATATTTTTAGAACTCTTTGAAAAGGTTTTTAAATCCAGTTGCGAGGTCTAAATATTTAGTATGAATCATAGTATTAAGATTTTTAGAATCTATTTTCTATATTCCGTGCTCCAGATACTAGATTAAATATCTGACGGAATAAAACCATCTATATCAAGATGACAGACCCATTTTATGTTCTGTACTTTCAATAGGACCAATTAAAACAAGTCACACACTCATATTCCGGAAATACAGAAACAAAGAAATTCTACGATCAAACTACCACATCAACATGGAATAGACTAAGAAACAATAAGAAACCTAAAGGCTTCACTTTCTATAAACTAATTACTCGATTCTTGTGAATCTAATTGATAGAAATTCCGTCCAATAAAATGGACGAATTATAAATCTCCAAAATAATAGATAGAAATATCGCAAATAGAGCCATTGCAACACCCATCAAAGGAGTAGTTCCCCACCCCGGGGCTACTTTACCATATTCTGAATTTAAAGGTTTCAATAAATTCCCTACAACAGTTCGTCTTGGACCAGATCTAGAATTATCCTCAACGGTTTGCGTAGCCATAAATACTCTTTTTTATTCATTTAGATCTGTTGACTTTGTATACCATTCCGCTGTAAATATAAGGATCTTATCCTATAGATCTATTGTGATCTGGAAACTTTAGAATTAAAATAATGGAAACAGCAACTCTAATTGCCATCTCTATATCTGGTTTACTTGTAAGTTTTACTGGGTATGCCTTATATACTGCCTTTGGGCAACCCTCCCAACAACTAAGAGATCCATTTGAAGAACATGGGGACTAGTTGAAGTAATGCGCCCTCCCTATTGGGGGCTCATTACTTCAATTAAGATAATAAAAAATTATTTGACCTTTTTCGTCGGAACTTTAGGAGGTTCTCTAAAAAAAATCGCGAAAAAAATAATTCCTAAAGTTGAGACTAAGAGGAATGTATAAACCAAAGCTTCCATAAATTTAATCGTGGTTTACAATTATAGCTTTCATACCTGTTTCTTGGGGTGGGGCTCTTTTCGAAAAGAAAAAAAAGAATAAATGCAATGATTCCAATCAAGATTTATCTAGTTCTTTATATGAAATTCAAAATTATAAAAAAGTAGAAAAGAACAAAAGAATGTTATACTACCTGTCTTCTTGTAGTTGGATCTCCAAGTTTTTGGAATGCTCCAAATTCTACTTGAGCATCTAAATCTGGGTCGATACCAGCAAAAACATCTCTGAACAAAGTTCTAGAACCATGCCAAATGTGCCCGAAAAAGAATAGCAGAGCAAATGAAGCATGCCCAAAAGTAAACCAACCCCTTGGACTGCTACGAAAAACACCATCTGATTTCAAAGTAGCACGATCTAATTCAAAAATTTCCCCCAATTGAGCACGTCTAGCATATTTTTTCACAGTAGCGGGATCACTATAACTTACTCCATTAAGCTCACCACCATAGAACTCAACAGTTACACCTACTTGTTCGACACTATATTTCGATTCTGCTCTTCGAAAAGGAACATCGGCTCTAACAATTCCGTCCCCATCTACTAAAACAACTGGAAATGTTTCAAAAAAAGTAGGCATACGACGTACAAAAAGCTCATGTCCTTCTTTATCTCGAAAAATGGGATGTCCTAACCAACCGACGGCTATTCCATCTCCATTGTCCATTGAACCAGCTCTAAATAACCCCCCTTTTGCTGGATTATTTCCGATGTAATCATAAAAAGCTAATTTTTCAGGAATTTTAGACCAAGCTTCTGATAAATTTTGATTTTCGGCTAGCCCAGCACCAACTCTTCGATATATTTCTTGCTGGAAGTATCCCTGATCCCATTGATACCGAGTAGGACCAAATAATTCAATGGGGGTTGTTGCTGAACCATACCACATAGTTCCAGCAACGACAAAAGCTGCAAAAAAGACAGCAGCAATACTGCTAGAAAGGACAGTTTCAATATTTCCCATACGTAATCCTTTATACAGACGTTGGGGTGGACGCACACTAAGATGGAAAAGACCCGCTAATATGCCCAACGTTCCTGCCGCAATATGATGAGAAGCTATCCCCCCCGGAACAAAAGGATCAAAACCTTCCACACCCCACGCGGGATTTACGGATTGTATCCTTCCAGTTAGTCCATAAGGATCAGACACCCATATTCCGGGACCATACAATCCTGTTACATGAAATGCGCCAAAACCAAAACAAGCCACCCCTGCAAGAAATAAATGAATTCCAAAAATTTTTGGCAAATCCAAAGAAGGTTTTCCAGTACGTTCATCACAAAAGATTTCTAGATCCCAATAAACCCAATGCCAAATAGCCGCTAAAAAGCACAAGCCTGAAAACACTATATGTGCTCCGGCCACACCTTCGTAACTCCAAATACCCGGATTCGTTATAGCCCCTCCTGTGATATTCCAACCGCCCCACGAATTAGTTATTCCTAAACGAGTCATGAAAGGTATAACGAACATACCCTGTCTCCACATTGGATCAAGAACAGGATCAGAGGGATCAAAAACTGCTAATTCATATAGAGCCATCGAACCGGCCCAACCAGCAACTAGAGCTGTGTGCATTATATGAACAGAAAGCAAACGGCCCGGATCATTTAAAACAACAGTATGAACACGATACCAAGGTAAACCCATGAAAAAATACCCCTTCAACAAAAAATAGACACTATGTAACTTTATTGCACTGGAAAAAAATGAATATAGCCTTTCAGTAGATTCTCTTGGAAAATGGAACAATCATATTTGTCGAAATCAAAGAAACAGATTTATTCTATACCGGATAAGTAACAATACGCAATGGTGGGGAGACGAAAGGGGTTGACAACTTTCTCTATGACTATTTAAATAAGTAAATGCAGACATATTCGCTTATCACCCCAATGACCCATTTATAACAACTCGACTTTATTTAGTCTTCTTTTTTATAAAAAAAAGCAATATTAATATAAAATCAAGTAAATCTTTTTTAACACGATAAGCTAATTCTTACGTTTCCACACTAAAGTGAGATATATGACTTTATTATTTGTCCATTTTATGCCCATTGGTGTTCCAAGAGTACCCTTTCGAACCCCCGGGGATAAAGATGCATCTTGGGTTGATATATAGTGCGACTTGTCAGATATAGTAGGTTATATGGGATTTACCCGTTTTCTCCCCCGATCGAGATATCCCCGCTTTCACCCCCAAAAGAGAATGATGAAATCATAAAGATAAAAAAATGGGGAGCGTGAAGTGTAATGAAGTACTATTCTATCGATTTTTTCATTTTTAGATAAAATTTCCAGATTATTACTCGAAATTATGAATAATTTATGGTTGGCTTAATTGGACCAATAAAATCAAGTACCCAGGCTCTGTGTAGAAAAAACCAATTGGTAATATTTCTACGATCACTACTTCTATCATATCTATATATTGTATTTTACAAAAAACATTAATAAATTCAGAAAAGGAAGAAGTTCTAACAAAAATACATAGTTTTGGACTATTTGTTCTATATGTGCAAATCCAAATCGGGCAGATCTTTACTCAGAGTAGAAAAGAAACCTAAAAGAATTGAAAAAGTCCATTCAGAAACAAGAAAATTACATTGTGATTCGGCTTCGATCTCGATGAAAGCAATACATCAATGAGAAGATAGTTCACTAAATTAAGTATATTCTTCTTTTTTTTTAGTTCGAAGAAATCCATTAGAAAAAGAGAAAGATTAAAATCGACACATTGATTCCTTTTTTGCTTATATAATTTTTGATGAACTGTATGCATCAAAAGGTGCATGTACGGCTTTTAAGGAAAAAATGGAATCCTAATCAATCGACTTTATCGAGAAAGATTACTTTTTTTAGGTCAAGATGTTGATAGTGAAATATCGAATCAACTTATTAGTATTATGATATATCTGAGCATAGAGAAAGAGAATAAAGAATTGTCTCTGTTTATAAACTCTCCGGGGGGGTGGGTAATACCTGGAATAGCTATTTATGATACTATGCAATTTGTACAACCAGATGTACAGACAGTATGTCTGGGATTAGCTGCTTCAATGGGATCCTTTCTTTTGGCAGGAGGCACAATTACCAAACGTCTTGCATTTCCTCACGCTTGGCGCCAATGATTCTTTTCTTTGAGAATATATAGAATAGATATCTATCTATATATACTATACCTTCGCCATAAAAACCAAAGTAATAATAGCATGGTATTTTGAATTCCATATGCAATTTTTTTGAATCATTTAATTATATATAGAAAGAGTAGTATGAAAAAGAGGGTATTTTCCATTTTATCTGATCTATAAGAAACCTAGTTTCATTTTAGTAGTGTCGCATACTTTTTTGTTTTTTTTCATACCAGAAAGCTTGTAACAATTTTTATTTGAATCAGAAGAAAACTTAATATATGAAAAAAAAAAGAAACTTTTGGATTGTTGAATACCAAAATGATATAAAAAACAACGGAACCATCGTAGTATTTAAAAATAGATTCAAAAAGAAAGTTGGTTATTCTATTGTTTATTATTTAAGGATCCGGATCCAAAAGACCTAGTAGATTTTGTACTTCTTTTTTCTTTGATAGAAAAAAAGAAATTTGTAAATGTAGAAACAAAATTCATCGAAGAAAATACTCTACTCTATCCATAGAGGAAAAAATGAATTGCATAAGTACAAAAGCCGTATGCATCAATACGCAGAAAATGCTTGTACGGTTATTGAATATACTTTTTGCCCTTTATCTTATTTGTCTTTGTCCCTTTTCTGTTACCTTTATTTTGGGAATAAAGACAATCTTTAGCAATCTACCAATATAGTAAAAAGAATTCTAAAAAGATTTATCAAGATAAGGGAAATACTACTTAAGTGATATAATCAGGGTAATGATCCACCAACCTGCTAGTTCTTTTTATGAGGCACAAGCGGGAGAATTTGTCCTGGAAGCGGAAGAGCTACTGAAAATGCGTGAAACTATCACAAGGGTTTATGTACAAAGAACGGGCAAACCTTTATGGGTTATATCGGAAGACATGGAAAGGGATGTTTTTATGTCAGCAGCAGAAGCCCAAGCTCATGGAATTGTAGATCTTGTAGCAGTTGAATAAAAAATTGGTGGCAAAGGTTATTCTAATTAAATACAAGATTGGAAATTTAATTTTTTACTCTATCTTACTTTACATTTTAAAATAAAATCTCTAAGAGTTAATCTATTAATATAGTATATATAATTAATATAGGCTATAAATAAGGAATATAGAATATAAGTAATTCACGGTTAGGATAGATCTAAACCTGCTCATTATACAAAAATATAGATATATATAGTACGACTTACCATGCCAACTATGAAACAACTTATTAGAAACACAAGACAGCCAATCCGAAACGTCACAAAATCCCCAGCTCTTCGGGGATGCCCTCAACGTCGAGGAACGTGTACCAGGGTGTATGTGCGACTCGTTCAGCTTAAATACTAAGAAAAAACAAATTAAAATTTTTCAGTATTGGTAATCAGTTAAGATAGTGTGAATGCAAAAACTACATTCACACTATCTTAACTTAATATATAATTCTTTTCTATATAATTATATAATTCTTTACATTCTTCTATCTTGTATAAAATTTATGGTTTCGATTGGTGCAAAACCAATAATACACATTTGCAATTTCATATGAGAAGGACTTTCCCATCGGTAACAAAAAAAAGTTACCCGTTAAGCGGAGAAAATACTATTTCAATTAAAAATAAAGTATGTCCTTAATGAATGTATTTTGATGGATTTTGTAAGAATGGAATAAGAGGGTCAGCTACCCAGCAAATTTTCATAATTAAATACCGTTACTATAGAATTAGATTTGGTTGTGAAAAAACCTACTTACTCAATATTGCATGGGTAGAGCCACAGAGTGTGAACTGTACAAGTTAACAATAACATTCATTAAATGAATCAAAAATGAAAATAAAAAGGCTCCGGTGTATAGAGAGGACCTGGTCATTTCTAAAAAAAATCATAGAAACGAAGGAACCCACCAATTCATTATAAAAATATGTGTCCTATTTCATTTACTATTTTTATTTTATTTGATATCTAGTATCTATACAATTTCTGATTTTGAGGTTAAATGTTTAATATAAAAAATCGTGGTTGGGGCGGTTATAGTAGCAAGAGCCGTTGGAATTTTTTTTTATACATCGGAAGAATCCATTTTTGTTATTAATAGACTAGGAAGAAAAAAAGAATAACTGAAAAATGAAAAAGTTATTCCTGAAAATATCATTTATTAAATGACCAGAATTAAACGAGGATATATAGCTCACAAACGGAGGACAAAAATTCGTTTATTCGTATCAAGTTTTCGCGGAGCTCATTCAAGACTTACCCGAACTATTACTCAACAGAAATTGAAAGCTTTAGTTTCGGCTCATCGGGATAGAGATAGGAAAAAAAGAGATTTTCGTGGTTTATGGATTAGTCGAATAAATGCAGTAATTCGCGAGAATCAAAAAGTATCTTATATTTATAATAATTTAATGAATAGTCTATACACCAAGCAATTGCTTCTTAATCGTAAAATAGTTGCACAAATTGCTATATTAAAAGAGAATTGTCTTTTTATGATTGCCGATAATATCATAAAAACTTAAAACCCCTTATTTACTGCAGGAAGGTATAGACTAGAAATTTGTTTATTTTGATAGCTTTATCATACGATAAAGCTATCAAAATAAACAACCATGCTTAAAAAATTATTCTTCGTTACCTATTATCTTTTTTATTCCAACAAAAAAATCAAATGGAATTATCCTAATTTTGAACAAAACATCAATCCATGTTTAATTCGAATCTAAATTCAAATTGGATTTCGAATTTTTAATTTCTATTTTTTTTTCTTAAAGGAGTAATTTTAGCAGTCGACTCGCTTTTTTCAAATTGTTTTTCGTTATTAAGAAAAGGTAACGAAGATAAAATACGAGCTTGTTTTATAGCAACAGTAATTAATCGTTGTTGTTTTAAGGTCAATCTATTTACACGTCTAGATAATATTTTTCCTTGTTCACTAATAAATCGACAAATTAAACCCATGTTTTTATAATCAATTCGGTCCCCCGATTGAATCGGGGGCAAACGTCTACGAAAAGATCGCTTGGATTTAATAAAGAGTCGCTTAGGTTTTTCCATAGTTTATTTATTCCTATTCCAAAAATAACATTGATTTAAATAAATATAATTATAATAAAGGATTTGTATTTTTTTTCTTCTTTAGCATATGTTGTTATATAACGACGGGGACATCATTTTCTCAATTCCAATCGACTAGGCGTATTGTGTCGATTCTTGTTAGTAATCTATCTAGAAATACCGCTTTATTCCTTATTTAGACTCTTTTTATCACAACCAGTACCTTCCAAAAGAACACTTACTCGGATATCTTTACCCTTGGACATGACCCTCCTTTGGGTTTTTAATTCACTTATAACTCTTTTCGGATTCGAATCTAAGAATCTAAGAAAAAGATGAAAACAACTAAGATAAGATAAAAAAGAAGAATTCGAAAAATTATGAAAGATTTCGTTCCAATTTAATTGAATCTAGTACAAAAAGAATACAAGGATCTGTAACTATATTTCGTTTCAAATTGCCAGTATTTTCGTTTTTTTAAAGTATTTTTTATGATATTGTTGCCCCAACCTATGGATTTCTGCTTTCACTTTCTTTTTCATAGGAATTGAATTAATAATTCAATTCCATTGAAGCCTGGACCAGATCCCGATCCCGAGTGTCACTCCGAATTTCAATGAGGCCAATTTAATCTTTCGTCTTTATCTTTCCTAAAAAAAAAAAAAAGAAGAGTAGGTTAATTACACATATTTAATATATAATTGGACCTTTCATCTTCTTCACCCCTTCCCGTGTCAATAACTAAAATTAAAAAAAGGGGAATATCAATGCATCTGGAAAAAAACGATTGATCTCTATCAATAGACCCGCCAAAGCCCCGAACCATAAAGTACTTACTACTGGTGCCACGGAAAGATATGTTTTTAGATCTCGCATTTCAAATCCTCCTTTCTTTTTATTATTTAAGTATTTTTTCTCTGTTGATATATATCAACAGAGAAAAATGTGGAAAACAAGACAAAGATTCTTTACAATAACACTATAAACAAATGGAAAAGGGATGTAGCGCAGCTTGGTAGCGCGTTTGTTTTGGGTACAAAATGTCACGGGTTCAAATCCTGTCATCCCTATCCCTAACAATTACTTATTCTATGATATTCCGTATTCTATAATATTCCATATTCTATGAGATGAGCAATAAACCGGGAACCTGTGAAGACGAATTCCAATTGAACATACATACTGAATATCTATATGCAAAATGGATTTGGATCATATAATTTTATGAAAACAAAACGCTCTTAGTTCAGTTCGGCAGAACGCGGGTCTCCAAAACCCGATGTCGTAGGTTCAAATCCTACAGAGCGTGATTCTAGTATTATTCGCCTGATAATTACACTGAAATAATTGAACATTCAAAAGAAAGTCTGAATTTTATCCTTGTCGATTAGGATTAAACTAAATAAATAGGGAATCACAAAAAAAGAGACATTAATGAATCAAAGATCCAACTGATCACCTCGTCGGTATTGTAAATATGCAGTTACAAATAATCCAGCCAAAGTAATAGGAATTAAACCTAACACGATTCCAAATAGAAAAACTTCAATCATTTTTATTTGTTCGAAAAGTAAAAAGAAAGGTAATATAATATCTAGCCTTAAACATAAATCTGTATTGATCATAAATCTCAACGATCGAGAATTGTAAATTGACATAGTAAGGAATTCTAGAATGTCTTATACCAAAATTTACTATTCCTCTCAAAATTACAAATCAAATAAGTCGTATTTTACTAAGACCAATAAATAGAGACGAGGTTATAATTAAAACCGATAGTAAAAAACCGAAATAACTAGTGATAGTGGGCATATAGAAACTAAATGAAATATGTTCGTTCTTTTTATACATATGTTTATAAAGCACTTCCCTAAATTTCCATTTTTGAGAGAAAAAAGAAGATAAAAAATCCTACTTGAAAGATACAATTCAAAATTGGCAATTCCTCAATAAATTCAATTATTAGAGACGAAAAAAAAAAAAAGAAATAGAGTAACATAATTTAGAAATAAATTCCTCATCTGTTACATCTACCCATCCTGTGATTTCAAATCAACATACTTCTTAATCAACTCAGGAATTAAGTAAACTGATCTAATGAAAATATTTAGTATTATTCTATAGATATCCAATAGAATTCTGTTTATATTGGAAAAAGAAAAGAAAAATTATGAATATTCAAACAAAGAATAATAACTCTGTTATTTCATTTTATTTCACTTTGAATTAATGTAGAAGAAAATAGAAAAAAAGATCTTCAACAACCACAAAAAATATATTTATTGATTTGGCAATAATTGAATTATTAAAATAGAAAATCTACTTTATGAATTATCTACTTTATTAATTATTAGAAACCCTTTTCTCATATTCCGATTTTAATGGATCTTTAGTTTCTAATCCAAAACTAATAATTTGAAATGTTAAGAACCTTCCTTTTATACTATTACTCTAAAAATTTAATATAAAAAAAATTTTTATATACCCAAACTTTGCAAAATTTTCTATCGGATTTTTGACTACATAGAGACAATCAATGAAAAAAGAAGAAAAAAATCTAGTACTAAAATTTTACACTGATTGTGAAATTTCATTGCTCTGTTAGAAGAAGGATAGCTATACTGATTCGGTATACTCAAAAGACACCGTTGGTACAAAATGGACGATCTAACAAGGATTCTATTTCAGTAAATTTCGCCTTACTGATCTCGTCTTTTATGGACTCGATCCCCCCCTTTTGACTGTACAAGAATATGTGGAGTTCAAGATGTCTGGAAGCACAGGAGAACGTTCTTTTGCTGATATTATTACCAGTATCCGATACTGGATTATTCATAGCATTACTATACCCTCCCTATTCATTGCAGGTTGGTTATTTGTCAGTACAGGTCTAGCTTACGATGTATTTGGAAGTCCCCGCCCAAACGAGTATTTTACAGAGAACCGACAAGGAATTCCATTAATAACTGGCCGTTTTGATCCTTTGGAACAACTTGATGAATTTAGTAGATCTTTTTAGGAGGCTCCAATGACTATAGATAGGACCTATCCAATTTTTACAGTACGATGGCTAGCTGTTCACGGACTAGCGGTACCCACTGTTTCTTTTTTGGGATCAATATCAGCAATGCAATTCATCCAACGATAAACTTAATTTGAATTATAGAGCTATGACACAATCAAACCCAAATGAACAAAATGTTGAATTGAATCGTACCAGTCTCTACTGGGGGTTATTACTTATTTTTGTACTTGCTGTTTTATTTTCAAATTATTTCTTCAATTAATTAGAATTAATAGAAGAAATAGGAATAGTCAATAATATATATATTAAGAATTCTTTTATCCCATTCGGAAGGATATCATTTCATAATTATCTATGACTGTTTGTTAATGTCTTTAGCATGACTGACTACGTGATTAAATGTGGAGGAAAGTGGGATAAATGGCCGATACTACTGGAAGAATTCCTCTTTGGATAATAGGTACTGTAACTGGTATTACTGTGATCGGTTTAATTGGTATTTTCTTTTATGGTTCATATTCCGGATTGGGCTCATCTCTGTAGTAATCGTATTCTATTTGGGTTTTTGAAATGAAAGTGTAAGAACTGAACAGGGATCCACTCTTTCTTTGACGAATGCAAGTGGATCCCCCTTGAGTTCTTAAGAATTCTAATTTTTTTTCATATAAATGACTACTTCTTCCGATGTTTCAAAAAATTCCATTTCATTCTTTTTTTTTTATTTGTTCACTACATATTATTTTACATATTATTTATATACCATAAAAGATTATCTGGCAGAAAGATTCTAAGTTGGAAAAAAGAGAAACTAAGATATAGGATTTTTCAGGAAGGGATTCAAAAATAGTATTTTATTGATATTTTTAGAATATTTCTATTTCAACACAAACAAGAAGGAATAGGAATCGGACTCTAGGAAAGGACAAAGAAAAAAAAAAAAAAGAAAAAACAAAGAATCCCCCTTAGAGTAACTTTTCGATATTTGAATATATATATATATTTTCTATTATACAGATATTATACAGAATATAATTACAAAAATTATCAAAAAAATTGAGTTATTTTTACGAGTTTAATATGTTGATAAATACGCGGAACTAAAAATTCATTTCGAACAATTGAACCTTCTCAAATTGTTTCTTCTTAAGAACTAAAAAGATTTGTGCTAAAATAATAGATGCCAAGAAGAACAAGAGACCTTGAACACGTAATGGATCTTGAAGTACTATTTCCGCATCCCCCTGACCAAATCCACCGACATTAGGATTACTTGTTAATGGCTGATCAAGTTTGATAGATTCACCTTCTGAAACAAGAAGTTCTGGTCCTGGAGGTATAATATCAATCACTTCACGCTCATCTAATGCATCTACTATAGTGATTTCGTATCCCCCTTTTTCTTTTCGTATGATTTTTTTGACTATACCTGCTGCTGTAGCATTATAAACATTATTATTACTCTTGCTCCCGTCAAGATAAATCTGGCCCCTTCCCCTGTTCCCGCCTACATATATAGGATATTTTAAGAAATGAATATCTCTTTTACTAGCGGGATCCGGGGAAAGAATAGGAAACGTGATTTCATTATATTTCTGACCAGGAACAGGGCCTACTACAAGAATATTTTTTTTTGTAGGGCGATAGTTTTGAAAAGACAGATTGCCTATCTTCTCTTTAATCTCAGGCGAAATACGATCGGGGGGTGCCAATTCAAAACCTTCCGGTAAAATAAGAACAGCCCCCACATTCAAAGTTCCCTTTTTACCATTAGCTAGAACTTGTTTCACTTGCATATCATAAGGAATTCGAACAACTGCTTCAAATACAGTATCAGGAGAGTACCGCTTGTGGAACCTCAATATCCACGGGCTTATTAGCTAAATGGCAATTGGCACAGACAATACGACCGGTTGCTTCTCGGGGATTTTCATAACCCTGCTGTGCAAAAATTGGATATGCATTTGAAAAGGGTGCTCGAATTATTATATATATCATGACCGATATAGAAATGGATCGGGTAATCCCTTCCTTTATACAAGAAAAAGCATTTCTAGTTTGCATGGTCTAATCATTGATCCTGAAAATTTCTACAATAAGATTAGGTAGGTCACTCGCATAGTTCCCTATCCAAGGTGGGAACCCCTTTTTTATTTAACTTTTTTTTAAAGAGGGGAAAATGAAAAATTATCTTTTTTAGATAAAAACTTGAAATTCATTGAAGTAAATCGGTTTTTCTGTCAATCATTCATTGAATGATAAATCACTACAAGTGATGGAGATATGCGATTTAAATAACGGAAAATCCAATATTTTAAAATTGTATCTAAAATGACTGGAAAAGTGGACACAAGACCGGATATAATTTGATCATTTTGAGCAAATCCAAAATCTTTATAAACGAAGCCAAAAAGTAGTTCCCACCCATGGGTTGAATGGAATCCTATACATAAATCAGTTAATAAAAGAATAGAAAAAGCTTTTATTGTGTCACTTAAATTATATATAAATTCTCGAACCAAAGAGTTAATAAGAACAAGTTCTTGATTACCAAGAATAGAATAACCGCTTAGAATAAAGAAACAAATTATATTTGTGGAGAAGTGCAAAATCGTATTCATACGATCTTCATTGTGTGTTTTGATTAATTGGATTGTTTCTTTATAAATTCCAGTACGAAGGTTTTGTATATATGTTTTCGGACATTCCTTTAACATGTCATCTAAGAAAAACAGTTCCTCTAATTCTATGAATTTGTTTAGAATACTCTTTTCTTTAATATCATTCAAGAAAATTTCGGATTGACTAGTATTCCACCAATTAATAAACCAAGATTCCAGACTTTTCTTAAATGTGAAAGAGATACACCAGGGCAAAAAGACTATAGATGTAAGATATAGAAGGGGAATGCTTTTTTTTTTTTTCATTTTTCGTCTTTAATGAACTTAACTTCATCTCTTTCGTCAACTCTATATGATAATAACTTTTCTATCAAGTATAAGCTTCATTACAAGTTATAGAGCTTCTAGATAAATTTAGATTGTATTTTATCATTTTTTTTTACTTAAACTTCGGAAGTTAGCCTTTGCCTTCTTTAATTGAGAAAAAAGAATACATAAATCGAATAAGAAATCGAAAGAATTCACAGTCAATTCCAATCCAATGAAGAAAAAAATATTGTTTCGAAAGGATATTAATTGCTAAGATTCGAAGAAAAAAGGATTCTTTTTAGAAATACACCAAGGAGCACTTCGAGTTATGACTATAATATTCAAATTTCGAAATCAAAAAATGTCCCATCTATAAAAATAAAAATTGAAATATTTTGCAAAAAACAGTTTTTTTTCAAAATATTTCAATCGGTACACTAAATAAATAGGACAATTCTGAAACTTTTTGTGCAATTTTATTTCTAGTTAAGTCCAATTTTCATCAATAAAGAAGCGGTACACCTAAAAAAAAAGATAATTCGCCAGCTCTATTTGCAATTTCTAGTGGAGTCAAATTATCTTCAATACGAGTCAAGGGAATAAACCCCTGTTCTATTGTTTCCATATAAACGAGACTCTCATAAGTAAGAGTACGAGTCAAAATACTTCGTTCTTGAACTCCTGTTATTATTCTGATAGATTTAATCTCGTTCATAGGTATTTTGAGAATAATACGACGATTTTTTCCAGGAAATCCCCAACGAAGAAAACATACTTCTTCTTTATTTTTTTTATCGAAGATATCAAAACCACCGCCAATATCCCACAAAATAATCCACCACAAATAAAAACTAATAAAGAGACCCCCAATTCCATAAAAAGCCATCGCGGCCCCTTGTGGAATAAATGGAAAATTACTAATTTCCTGAGAAAAAAGGAAAAGACCCATACCGAGATAACTGGAAATTGCAACCAACAATAACCCCAATGAACCTAAAAAAATGATAAAGGCTGAAAAGATATTGCTTATTTTTCGAGACTCTGTTATAGAATAGATCAGTACTTCTTTTGATCTTTTTTTTAAAATATTCATTACCCCCTCTTTTTCTTTTTAAGAATAATAATTGTGGAATAAAAAACCCCAGAATTTTACTTGTTTCTAAAGTAATTTTCATCAACTGGCGCTACTGAAATGTAAACCTTTAGGGGGAATTCATCCAATTGCTTCCAGCTCTAAAAAAAAGATCTATAATATTTTTCCCTACTTACCGCCGTATCTAAAAAATCTTGTTTTTTTGAACATAAAGAAATAAAGAAGCCATTGCAATTGCCGGAAATACTAGACCCACTAAAGGAACAAAAATGGAAGGAAAGTTTATCATAAATAAGGGTACCTCGATTTACTATTTGTACTATATCTATTTTTATTTTTGTCGATTTTTATTCTTATTTTTATTAAAAAAGACAGTCTATAATCACTAGAATTCCTATATCTTTATACTTAGTATATAGGAATTCTAGTGATTATAGCTAAGCCGATATATATCAGAATATACCCTTTTATGATTCTTAGTATTTTTTTATTATTCTTTTATTTTATTACTTTGATCCTGTATGTTTTGATTTTGTATTTCAATTCCATAATTTCTTTCCTTTTTAGTCAAAGAAAAGAAATTATGGAATTGCAATAACTCAGTTACAACTCCCTTTAAAAGATTACGCGGTACGATTGAATCAATTAAACCCTTATTGAATAAAGATTCAGCTACTTGTGAATCTTCGGGCACTGTCTTATTCAATGTTTGTTCAATTACTCTTTTACCAGCAAATGCAATATAAGCGTTTGGTTCGCCAATAATGATATCCCCCAACATGCCAAAACTAGCTGTCACCCCACCCGTAGTAGGAGATGTAAGTATCGATACATAGAATAATTTTTGAATTGTTTGATAATAATATAAAGCAGAAGAAATTTTAGCCATTTGCATCAAGCTCAAACTTCCTTCTTGCATACGCGCTCCTCCGGACGAACATACGAGAATAAGAGGTAAAAGTTGATTAGTAGCATATTCTACCAAACGGGTGATTTTCTCACCTACTACGGATCCCATGCTACCTCCCATAAACTTAAAATCCATAATACCAATTGCTACAGGAATACCATTTACTTGACCTGTCCCTGTTTGAACAGCCTCAGTTAATCCTGTTTTTCTTTGATAAGAATCAATACGATCTTTATAAGGTTCTTCTTCTGAATGAAATTCAATGAGATCCAGAGAAACCATGTCTTCATCCATAGGATTCCAAGTACCCGAATCAATCGAAAATTCGATTCTATCTGAACTGTCCATTTTCAAATGATATCCACAGTATTCACAAATATTCCTTTTTGATTTCCAAAATTTTTTATAATTTAATTCATAACAATTTTCGCATTCAATCCACAAATGCGTCAATTGTTCACTTTCATGGAGATTCATATAATTTTCTACTAGAGTGGAATCACTATCATTTGTATCATTCGTACTAGTTATTAAACTAAAACTAGAATTCTCACTTTCACTACAATTTCTGACCTTACCTAAAAAGTAACTATAAAAATAACTGTCATTATATTCGACTATATTACCAAAAATGCAACTATCAACACAGATTTGAGAATGAAAATAACTATCAATGCAACTATTAATATAATTGTTCCAACTAAAAGGAGTATCATACATGGAATGATCGTAATCACTCTTAATAACAGTATTCAGATAGCTAGAAAAAACCCTTAGAAAAGAATGATTGTTGTTAATCTCCAAAGTTTTATTTTCAATATCTAAATATATGGAATAACTGTTCTTCTTATTATCCCTAACTAAAAAAGTTTTATCAGATAGGAAATCCTGTATGTTATCGACACCTACTAAATAATCAAAAGAATTATAACTAGAATTATCACGATCATCCCACCTCTGAATTTTTTTATCTATATCAGTTAAAATTTTGGGTTCTTCGCTTAGACTGGTATTCTCAATAGGACCAAGACTCTCCATTGATTTACTTAATTCACACCTGTATTCGAACTTCCTATTAAGTAACTTAGAATTGAACCACCATTTTTCCATAGAGTTTTTTCCTGTATTTCCATAAAAAAAAATGTATAGTCATTGGATGAAAAATCAAATAATAGAAATATTCCATTTTGAATATTCTATCTCATTTATTTACTATCAAAAAAAAGTATATAAATCAAATAACTAGAATTAATAACTGAAAAAAATAAAGAGCGAGTCAATATTAAAAAGAAATAACAATAAAATAAGAAGAAATATGAAATAAAAAAATCACCTCATAGGGGGGAATCTATTTAAAAGTCCAATTACTATATTTAGTTACTCTTTTTTTTCCTATATTCTCTCTTTTATCTCTATACAATTTTTCATTTTTTTTGAAGATTTATGAAAATTTCATGAATTGTCTGACTATATAAAATTGCATTCTATGATTCTATATAAACAACAAGAAATAAAAAAATGAAGTATGAATATAACAAGAGAGCGGGGAGTTTTGTAAATCTATATACAAATAATCTACACCCCCTTTTTGATTTCATTAATTGAATTTCGTTTGTTGATTCGAGCTAAGTTCTATAAAAACACCTGCCTTTTTTGAAATATGCTGAACAGTTCCTGTAGGTTAAGCGCCCCTTGTCAAGGAAATGAAAGAATAACAGGAATATTGAAATAGGTTTAATTCTTTATAGGATCCACTTTCTGAAGATATCTTCCCTCTCTTTGGGGTCGAACATCCCTTAGCAACAATTCGATAAACAGCTCTTTGGGATAGATATAGATACCCCCCCTCCAAACGTACAGGAAATTTTTATCCCCGTACGGCTCGAGAATATCAAAAATTCTATGTATTTCGAAAATTATGATGTAAAATAGAGCAATAAAATCATCAAATCAATTAAACAATGACTGAAGTATTTTTCTTTCGTATTTTCTTTCTGAAAAAAAAAAACTCTTCCTATTTGTACCTCCATAACACTCAATTTGAAAAATTCTCAAAAAACTAAAAAGAAAACCAAGCAGCAGCTATTTCATTTATTGAGTGGTCTCTACTCCTCTTTCTTGCCCGTATTTCGTTTCTTTATCATTCATTTCTTTTTTCTAAAATTTTTGATAATAGAATTGATGATACAATTTGAAAATGGTATTTCCTTAATTCCCTGATTTTTTAGCTTTTCTTTGAATCTTTGGGTTTAGACATTACTCCGGGAATCTTCAATTTTTTAAAAAAATGGGAGCAACATACCTGTTTTTCTCTGAAAGAATCATAAAAAAAGTTAATTCCTGCGGATAAACTTTTTGATAAAAAAGCAATTTTACAAATTTCAACCATTTTTTTTGAACCTGGCTGAAATAAGATCCTTTCTATTTTTATAAAATAAACAGACTTATTAACTTTTTAGAATTTATTAAATTTTAGATACTTGCTCCCGAGAAATGAATAAATTCGAGTTCCATCATGTACTATTTACATCATTAATCCCTTTCCTGTCCCAAAAACAAAAAAAGGGGTCTAGTGGAACAGAACAAATGATGTCAAGTCAAGATCATGTTCGTTTGTAAAATACTAGAAAAAATGGCGGATATCAAAATCCACCCCTAATTTAATCATGTCTTTCAAGCCGCACGTTGCTTTTTACCACATCGTTTCAAACGAAGTTTTACTCTAACATTCCCTTAGCTTAGATCCAGTATGTAATTATCGAATCGTGAATAGTGATTGATTCATTCGCTACATAAGAATCTATCCTTTTTTTTACGTTTCGGTTTTTCTTATATATAATGAAAACCTTTTTAAAAGTAAAGACATAAATGAAAATGAACTTGATATTCTAGCAATATATTTTCTACTCTATTCTATTTTTATAATTTGTAAAGTAGAAAAATGATAATTTTTTTTTTCAAAAAAAGGAGGGTCCCTTTTAATTATGCGATACAATCTGTATTCAAATATGATATACATCCTAAATAGATATGCTCTGGGACGGAAGGATTCGAACCTCCGAATAGCGGGACCAAAACCCGTTGCCTTACCGCTTGGCCACGCCCCATTTTCCATTTTACATTAATAAAGACTATTATTGATATTGGTTGTTCGTCAATTCCAGTTCAAAAATTTCTATAAAAAAAAAATTTTGCGACTAGTATTTTATATGCGTATCTACATATCTATCTATATCTATAAATGGATATAGATAGATAGGATAAAACTAAATTGATTGATCATTACATACAATTCAATTAAGATATTATATAGAAGGAAGTATGATTTCTTCAATTTTTTTGATTTCAGAATAAAAAATATTTTGAAACTGGAAAAGTTCAAATAAAAGAAGGATTCTCGAGATTCTTATCTTATTTGATTCATTTTTTTACTTTTATTCATAACTCTTTATTTTCCTTTTTATTGTATTATGTATATAATGCAATAAAATTGAAAATTAGAATGAAAAAAAAAAAACAAAAATAACTTTTATTTTTTTTAAAGAACAAAATGTTTGTTATGCTTAATATCTTTAGTTGGATCTGTATTTGTATTCACTCCGTCCTTTATTCCAGTAGTTTTTTTTTGGAGAAATTGCCCGAAGCCTACGCTTTCTTGAATCCAATTGTGGATATTATGCCAGTAATACCCGTACTATTTTTTCTTTTAGCTTTTGTTTGGCAAGCTGCTGTAAGTTTTCGATGATATTTTTAATTTGAATAATGTCGTAAAAAAATTCAGAATTTTTCAGAAAACTAAAACTCGAACATTTTAACAATTTATAAGATCAGATAAGTCTTACAGTGTGACTTCTGGATTCCAATATTGAAATTTTTCAATATATAGGAAAAAAAGGGACCTTCTCATCATTTACGTTTTTTGAATTGAAAAAACCTAATCCGATTATTCGATTGGAACCCCTCACCAATCGAATACCTAGATTACAGAAAAAAAGGATTTTTGGTCAAAAGAATTATTGATAATTTGTAATAAAATAATCTACTCTTACTATCAATTCATTTTCGAAACTCATATATATATATCTCCTCATATCCTAAAAAAACTTCATTTTTTAGAAACTTAGTATCTTAGTATTAAAAGAAACAAAATATGTTGTAATATAAGAGAATCTATTCTCTTTCTTTGTCGTTTTTTAATTATCTTGGAGATTTCATAATGCTTACTCTAAAACTTTTTGTTTATACGGTAGTGATCTTTTTCGTTTCTCTTTTCATCTTCGGATTCCTATCTAACGATCCAGGACGTAATCCAGGACGTGAAGAATAGAATAAGAAAAAAGTGGATTCTGTGTTTTCTTGCTTGTGCGGAATTTTGAAATATTTTTAGGATTTTCTCTATTTTAACATCTTTAACTAGTAAATAAAAAAAACAAGTTCAAAAAAAAATACCAAATTATCAACGGAAAGAGAGGGATTCGAACCCTCGGTACAAGAATTTGTACAACGGATTAGCAATCCGACGCTATAGTCCACTCAGCCATCTCTCCCCAATTGAAAAAAAAAAGAATTACTTTGTTTATGTTATATCACATAAACAAGAAGAACAAAAAGGGAGCTTAAAAAAAAAAGAGACTTGCTTTTTTTTTATTCTTTTTTATCTTATCTATCTTTTTTTTATTATTCTATATATTTTAGTTTTCTTTTTTTCTTTTTATACAGCCAATGAGCCCGGCCAGTACCTAGTCGGGCTCTTTTTCTTTTATTCCCATGAATATTGAAGAAAAATTCTTTATTTGAATATATTTTATTCGAAAAAAAAATATTTGTAAAAATATTTGTAATTAAAAAAAAAATAAGAGATACGGATAGATTCCTATGAGATAAAACCAAAATAAGATAATATAAAAATGTTCTCTTTTCTTACTCCCTCTCTTTTTTCTGGTAACGTAAATTGTATATATATATAACCTTCAGCAAAATAAAAAAATGAAAATTATCCCGTTTTTCAAATTTCATTAGAAGATTCTCTAATGAAACATGTCAATACTCGACTTATTAGAATATTATGCCTCCCATTTCTTTATTTTGTCTGATTGCTTTGTTCAACAAAAGATACAATAATGATATTGTAGCGGGTATAGTTTAGTGGTAAAAGTGCGATTCGTTTCAAGGACCCCCCAAAAGTTAAGGGATCCCCCATTTGATTCATATGCCGATCAAAAACTTTATTTTTTACTTAAAGGGACTCCTTTATACCCCTCGATGAATTATTTGCGGTATAATATACATTATTGTAATTTGTATACAAGAAGAATCAAATCGAATTTGACAAATTGAGTTTTAAAATTATGAAACATAAGTTTTTGGAATTGGATCTATAATCCGAATTTTTTGAGTATTACTAAAGGATCTATGGAGAGAAATATACAAAGTTTCTTTCTAATCGTAACTAAATCTTCCATTTTTTTGCATAGTAAAAATTGAAGCAAAATAGCTATTAAACGATTCTTTTAGTTTACTAGAGACATCGACATTTTTTTAGCTCGACGGAAATTTTCTTCTTTTCCTAAAGATTTTCTGAAATAGAAATAGAGAACGAAGTAACTAGAAAAAAAACATAGATTGTTAGAATATTGCTCTTCTAGAGGGATCATCTAAAAAGCAAGATATTTGAAACCTATTCATACAAAAAGGCTGACATAGATGTTATGGGTCAATTTTTTTTATTGTCCATCTCTTCATTCCGTAAAGGAGCCGAATGAAACAAAAGTTTCACGTTCAGTTTTGAATTAGAGACGTTAAATCAAAATGATGAATCAACGTCGACTATAACCCTTAGCCTTCCAAGCTAACGATGCGGGTTCGATTCCCGCTACCCGCTTCTATTTTATTCTATTTAAATCTATCTTTTTTCTTCGAGAATGAATCTAGAATTCTTAAAGAATTTGTCAATTCTTCATTTTCATTTCTTAATTTAGTTTTAGTTATATATATTCAATTATATTCAATTGATTTTTCTTTTTTATTTTTTTTTTCTTTTATTCTAAATATTTGATTTATTTTATTTTTATAATTTCTAGAATTCTTTATATTTGTTTGATTCTTTAATCTTTTTAATAAGGTTTAGTTAAAAAGGTTAAAGAATCAAATATAAAATAGAAGCGTCCATTGTCTAATGGATAGGACAGAGGTCTTCTAAACCTTAGGTATAGGTTCAAATCCTATTGGACGCAAGTTGTTTGCATATCTAATTTCAACCTTGTCCTTCTATTTTTTTTGATTTATTACATTTTGATTCGAATTCATTATATATAATATTCAAATGAAATAAAAACATATTAAAAGATACTAATTATAAAAATTGGAAAATTGAATTACAAAATTATTTAATGATTCATCAATTTTTTTCTACTTGTTCCTGGAATAAAAAGAGTTCCATCTGTTCTTTAATAGCGTCCTTTAAAAGGGCTTCTGCTTCCCCAGTGAATGTCTTGGTAGAAGATATGATTTCTTTGAATTGAGGTTTATTCGTCTTTAAGTAAGCACGTAACTCAACAAGAAATTTCCTTACCTGTCCAATTTCTAATGAATCAAGATAACCATTCGTTCCGGTATAAATAGTTACTATCTGTTCTTCCACAGTAAGAGGAGCTGATTGGGATTGTTTAAGCAACTCGCGCAATCGTTGACCTCTTGCTAATTGATTTTGAGTAGCTTTATCTAGATCAGAAGCGAATTGTGCAAAAGCTTCTAATTCTGCGAATTGTGCTAATTCCAATTTTAATTTACCAGCTACTTGTTTCATGGCTTTGATTTGAGCCGCCGATCCAACTCTGGAAACTGAAATACCAACATTAATAGCGGGTCTTATTCCAGCATTGAATAGATCGGCCGATAAGAATATTTGGCCATCTGTAATGGAAATTACATTCGTAGGAATATAAGCTGAAACATCTCCCGATTGAGTTTCAACTATTGGTAAAGCAGTCATACTTCCTTCGCCTAACTGAGAACTTAATTTAGCGGCTCTTTCCAAAAGACGCGAATGTAAATAAAAAACATCCCCTGGATAAGCTTCGCGACCTGGTGGTCTTCGTAATAGAAGAGACATTTGCCGATAAGCCTGTGCTTGTTTGGAGAGATCGTCATAAATGATTAAAGTGTGACGTTCACGGTACATAAAATATTCAGCCAGAGCTGCTCCTGTATAAGGCGCGAGGTATTGTAATGTAGCTGGAGAATCCGCTGTTTCAGCTACTACAATAGTGTATTCCATTGCTCCTCTTTCTTGTAAGGTAGTCACCACTTGAGCCACAGAAGATGCTTTTTGACCAACAGCTACATAAACACATATTACATTTTGTCCCTGTTGATTGAGAATTGTATCTGTGGCTACTGCTGTTTTACCTGTTTGTCTATCTCCAATAATTAATTCTCGCTGGCCCCGTCCTATGGGGATCATCGAATCAATAGCAATAAGTCCTGTTTGGAGAGGCTCATATACCGAACGTCTTGAAATAATACCGGGAGCGGGAGATTCTATTAATCGAGATTCCGAAGCTGAAATTTCTCCTCGACCGTCAATTGGTTTAGCCAGGGCATTTATAACACGACTCAAATAAGCTTCACTTACAGGTATCTGAGCAATTCTTCCTGTTGCTTTTACTGAACTTCCCTCTTGTATCAGCAAACCATCACCCATTAATACAACACCAACATTTTTTGATTCCAAATTCAAAGCAATGCCTATAGTACCTTCTTCAAATTCCACCAATTCACCCGCCATTACTTCATCAAGACCATAAATACGAGCAATACCATCGCCTACTTGAAGTACGGTACCAGTATTTACAATTTTTACTTCTGTATTATATTGCTCAATGCGTTCACGGATAATTTTACTAATTTCATCTGCACGAATGGTTACCATGAAAATATCTTAAATTTATTTTTTATAAGAAAAAAATGATGCCTATACTCTATTGTATAATAGAAAGCCTAATCAGTTATTTTTTTATTTCATCATCCCAAACATGCCAATATTAGCACTAACAGTACGTAAATGTAACTCGTTGTTCAAGCAACTATTTAGAGTTCCTAGAGCTCCCTGTAAGGCTTGTTGTAAAACCCGCTGTCGAACTTGATTAATAACTCTTTGTTGTTCAAAATCAATAGCTTCGTTTTTGTAATTTTCTAATTGTTCCAAAGTCGTATAAATTGAATTAATTAAATTCAATTTTTCTCGTTTGATCTCAGAATAGCCATTCACCCGAAACAGATCTGCTTCTGTTTCAACTTTCCTTAAGCGGGCCTGGGCTTTTTCGAGCTGTTCAATGGCGTTTTCCTGTAATTCTTCTGAGTTTCGAATAGTTCTCCAGATTTTCTGTTTTCGATTATCTAATAAATCACGTAATGAAAGTAGACTCTCTTTCCATCCATTTCAAAATGTCTATGATCTCTTCCCGAACCAAACATGAATCTTTCGATTCATTTGGCTCTCACACTCAATTACTTATCGGAAATTTACCAATTTTTTATGTAATGAGCCTATCCTCTCTTCTCTATTCAAAGTGAAAACAATTACCAATATAAGACTAGAATATTCGGAGGACTCTTTTGACCAAACAAATATATGTCAACAAAGTTGTTTTTTTATTCAAATCCAAAGACTTCTTTTGAATTTATACATAGGTCATCCATCGATTACGCATCGTACAAAGGGGAGGTTTAAATTCACCCGTTTTTTATTTCTCGCCATAAATAGGATTCAAGCCATTTTTTTTATCGACATGAGTGTTTTATATCGAAAAAAAATCGAATAATTTTTTTGAAACCGTTTCCTTTCTGTATTAATATAGCGGTAGAAAGAGTACTACACTGCGTATAGACTTCAAACTCTTTTTAACCATGGTAATAGTCCAAAATTTTTGGTAAATAGAGAATCAAAGTGGATTACCAATAAAGCGCGAAATGCTATGGTTCTTTAAGATTTTTCTTAATTTATTCAAAAAAGAAAATGAATTCAGAAGTAATTCGCGGGATTCTGCACATTTTCTTAATTCTAACTAAACTAAAAAGTGCAGTTTGGTTAAATCCAATTTATTCTTTGAAATAAACAACTCGCACACACTCCCTTTCCAAAAAAAACCAGTAGACCTAACACTACACTAAGATTTATTGGATTTGTTGCTAAAATATCGGTATTAAACACGAAACTTCCGGCGGATGGCCAGGAGCCCAAACAAAGGAAAGAATCGGTTATATTTTTCATATGATCTCATCTCCTCTTATGAATAGACTAATTATCTTTCTAATATTCCTATTAGATAGATAATATAATAATCTAATTGGAATATATAATTATAGAATTTGATATAATTTGGATTGGTCAATCAATTGGAAGATTCCCTAAAAGAATGATACTTCTTAGAATTAGATACCAGTTCTTTTATCAATTGCAAAATCTATCTAGTTTGAACACTTTCAAAAAATTATCTTAAAAGAAATAAAATAAAAGAGGGGTTCATTGGACTAAACAAAAAGAAGAAAGAGGGTGAATAAGTATGTGAATACCTTTCAATTAGTCCTTCTCCTGTGTTCTTATCCGAACAGATAAAGAATTGTAGGAGTGAATTATTAATATAATTCGAAAAAGGAAGTCCACATATGTATTTTTATCTTTTTAGGATTAAACAAAAGGATTAGCAAATAAAAGTGCTAATGCTACAACCAGCCCGTAAATTGTTAAAGCTTCCATAAAAGCCAGACTAAGTAATAAAGTACCCCGTATTTTTCCCTCTGCCTCTGGTTGTCGTGCAATCCCCTCTACAGCTTGCCCTGCGGCAGTGCCTTGACCAACCCCAGGTCCAATAGAAGCAAGCCCTACGGCCAATCCAGCAGCAATAACAGAAGCGGCAGAAATAATTGGATTCATGAGAATTTCCTCGTAACCTACATATAAAAGAAAGAAATAGTTAATGATATAATCGACTAATAAATTCTGACTTCATTTTTCAATTACCAAGACTTTTTCAGTTAAAGTAATTAATAAAAATAAGAATTAAAAATTGAAAATAATAGTTATTAAACGAATTACTTCGAGATTTCTTTTTTCGTCTCGAACTACATAGTTTTGGGGGTGAATCTGTATAATCTTTGTTCTTCTCTTACCTTAATTTTGGAATCATTCTTTGAATTCTTCGTTTTTTTATACAATTTCTTTAGTTTTTTAATTTTCAATTCACAATTAGAGCTGAAACGCAAGGACTTTGCTTTTCTATCCCTATAGAAATTGACAGTAATAGCGAGGCCTTTTTTATATAGAAAAGATTAGTTATTTCAGATATATGGTTAGTTCATATAAAACTAGTTCATCTATAATATCATATCACATATACATAGGTTTCTTCTATGCTGTAAACTAATTTTCTTTGTGTTTTAGATTCAATCGAAATTGAAATTCATTCTTTGAAACCTAAAAAACCTTGACTGATCCCCTCACTTCTATTTTTTTTATCATGTTTTTTTTTAAGCTCCCCTTCCCTCTTTTCTTATTCTCTTATCCCATATGGATACAATCAATCTAAATAAATTCATTCGATTTCATTAATGTTTCAAAGAAATATAGGAAATTGGGTGATCTAAATGTTTTTAATTATCTTTTGATCAATTGTTGAATTAAATGTGAATCAAACGAGAATCTACTAACATTCTATATAGTATCTTTTTATCACACATTGTAAACGTAAATATCATACAGAATTCTAATTCTAGCTATTCATTTTTTTTGAATATCCAAACTAATATATACTAATCGAATAGATCTATCTATATCTATCTATATATCTATAGATAGATGTTTATTTTGTAGATTCTATTGAGCCACAATATATGTGTGGCAAGCTAAACAAAAAAGACTATTTTTGAGAAAACTAGTCAATGATGGCCTTCAATGGATTCACCTATATAAGCCGCAGCTAAAGTAGCAAAAATGAGAGCTTGAATACCGCTTGTGAATAATCCAAGGAACATGACAGGTATAGGAACTACTAAAGGTACTAAAGAAACAAGAACAACAACTACTAATTCATCAGCTAATATATTTCCGAAAAGTCGAAAACTAAGGGATAAGGGTTTTGTGAAATCTTCTAATATGTTAATCGGTAAAAGGATTGGAGTTGGTTGGATGTATTTACTAAAATAAGCTAATCCTTTTTTTGAAAGACCCGCATAGAAATATGCAACTGATGTAAGTAAAGCTAATGCAACGGTAGTATTTATATCATTTGTGGGTGCAGCTAACTCCCCATGAGGTAATTGGATGATTTTCCAAGGTAAAAGAGCCCCTGACCAATTAGAAACAAAAATAAATAGAAACAAAGTTCCAATAAAAGGAACCCACGGACCATATTCTTCTCCAATCTGAGTTTTGCTCACGTCTCGAATGAATTCAAGAACATATTCAAATAAATTCTGACCGAAAGTGGGAATGGTTTGCAGATTTCGAATAACTAGAATGGCTGAAACCAATAAGATAGCAATTACAACCCAAGAAGTAATAAGTACTTGGGCATGTACTAGGAAACCCCCTATTTGCCAATAGAAATGTTGACCTACTTCCACAGCAGATATATCGTATAATCTTTTTAATGTGTTGATAGAGCATAATAAAACATTCATATTGTCCTGTCCTCTAAAAAAAGAAGTTGAAAAAAGGGAATTATTTTTATTCAAACATCTCCTTTCCCTTTTGATTTGTCTACTTTCATTTTTGATTTTGAATACCGATACTAATTACATAAAATTTTTGTTTGTTTTCTATTTTCATTTTTGTGCAATTTCTTACTAGTATAGTAAGCGATTCCATAAATCTATGAACCCCTCGAAGCAAATTCAAGAATTTTTTATCTTATTATTAATCAAGAATTTCGTATATATCTAGACCGACCCTCACAAATTGCAAAAACTAATTTGTTAAGAATTAATCGAATTGAGGCTATAGCATCATCATTAGCTGGAATTGAAATATCAGCGAGGTCCGGGTCACTATTTGTATCAATTAAACAAATTGTTGGAATTTCCAAAGTTATACATTCTCGAAGAGCCGTATATTCTTCTTGTTGATCGACGATTATTACAATATCTGGTAAGCCCTTCATATATTTAATGCCGCCAAGATATGTTTCCAATTGAGCTAATTGTCTCTTCAATATAGCGGCATCTTTTTTTGGAAAACTATGAAATCTCCCCGTCTTTTGTTGCATTCTCAAGTCCCTGAACTTTTGAAGTCGTGTTTTTGTAGTATACCAATTCGTTAACATACCGCCGAGCCATTTTTTATTAACATAATGACACCGAGCTCTTATTGCAGCCCGCGCTACTGAATCAGCTGCTTTTTTTTTTGTACCAACAATTAAGAATTGTTTTCCCCCACTTGCTGCATCAAAAACTAAATCACAAGATTCTGATAAAAACCGAGCAGTTCTAATAAGATTTGTAATATGAATACCCTTACGCTTTGCAGAAATATAAGGTGACATTTTAGGATTCCATTTTCTAGTACCGTGGCCAAAATGAACACCAGCTTCCATCATCTCTTCCAAAATTATGTTCCAATATCTTTTTGTCATTTATAATTATCCCCACACTTTTCTTTCATTTCCAAATAGAAATTAGATCAATTTTTTGAAATGAAAGAAAGAGACCCAGTATACTGAAATAGAAAAAAATAAGTGTTCCGAAGGAACCTTCTCTTCTACTGAAAATTTGCCGTTGATAAAAAAAAGATCGGGCCATTTTTTCTATTTCATTGAATATGATTCGTTTATTTATTATGTTTCTTTTATTATACAAAATATATACAAAATAAAGTGACCGGAGATGAATACGACCTTAAGAATCATTATTTTAGGAATTCTTAAATCCTAGATTATTTTGATGTATCACATAAATTCTTTTTTTTGTTTCCGGGGTAATCTTGTTATATTGCCTTTGCTTTGAACGGTATATTATTCTTTTGAATCCAGTACCAACTGGCATCATTCCCCCTAAAACAACGTTCTCTTTCAGACCTTTCAACCAATCTATGCGACCCCGGAGAGCGGCTTTTGATAAAACTCTAGCAGTTTCTTGAAAACTTGCTTCAGATATGAAACTTTGAGTATTCAAAGATGTTTTTGTTATCCCCAATAATAGAACTCGATAGCAGATCGACTCTTCTAAGGAACGCCCAGCTCGTTCGGCCCGCAACAATCCAATTAGTTCGCCAGGCAAAAAAACATTAGACATTCCATCTTCTGAAACCAATACTTTTGATGTTATTTGACGCACAATAATTTCTATATGTCTATTATGAATGTGAACTCCCTGGGATCGATAAACTTTTTGAATTTGATTAACCAAAGAAATACGACTTTGCGCTATAGTTAGCTCAGCACTAATGAAGAATCCCCAAGGAATGCCAAGAATTCTTGTTATACGCCCATTCCAAGTATCCACTCTCTTTTCTAGGTTTATGGATATTGAATCAATCGAACGAACTTCCAATACCTGTTCTACTTTTGGAAGACCTTGTGTTATATCACCTGATCTCGATTTTTGATATATAAATGTAACTAATATATCTCCTTCAGAAAGTATTTCTCCATAATGACCATGAACAGTTGTTCCAGGAGTCGCCAAATAAGGGTTAGCCGATCTTATTCCTACAGAATCCATTTGAACAGTTAGAATTTGACCCGATTTAAGGTGTGGTTCATTTTTCGTTTGAACTATACATACATTTTCGCAAATAAATTGACCAAGACTTATTATGGGAAACGTTTTTTTTTCACAATAATTATGATGGAAAAAATGCCAATTCAAATAGAATGGATTTAAAAGGATGTTACTAGATAGATCAGATTTATAAATGATCTCGTTTTCGTCTATTAAATAATATTTTAATACTTGAAAAGTTTCTTTTAATTTGTCAAGTTGCCCGTTTTTATTTATCGAGATCTGATTATTAGTAATTAAAAGGTAAAAATAAAAATGGGCAACTTGAAGGGCTATTCCTAAAGGACCTAACGAATTTTGAATTGGAATCAGAGGATCTCTTTGAATTGGATTTATTTCTTCTTTTATCCCATTGTAATATTTTCCATCGTGGAATGATCGTATTTGAAAACAATTCGATGATGACAAAATTATTAAAGATCGGCATTTCTCATTTCTATTCAACAACATATGAATAGTTCCATGATTTTGACTAAGTGATTGTTGAACTTTTTCCCTCGGATCTATAAAAAAAAATGGATTGATGTTGGTCCAGTCCGACTCATTATCCAAGATAAATCTTGAACCGAGCGGATCTTTCCTTTTTCTTATATATGAAATATGGGATTTTCCTAAGTCCATTTTTAAGAAATATCTAACCAAACCTTTTATACTTAGTTCAACAAAAGAAGCATGCCCTTTTTCGATAGAAGACAATTTTTTGTCTTGATCCCAATTTAAGACTAAACAAGTCCGAACTAATTGAATACTTGTATTAGAATTAGAAATTCCCCGAATTGATTTTCCATTTCCAGAAAGAATATAATGAATAATTTGAAGTTCCAAATTATCTCTTTCTTGTAACATATCTTGGGAAAAAAATTGGATTAAATTGATCCTATCTTCTATTTCATATAAAATGACCGGTCGAACCAAAACAAAATACTTTTTTTTCATAATTGTGATCCATTGAGCATAGATCCAATTTTTCATTTTTTTTTTTGATCCTTTTGAATTTTTTTTTACCGTTCTCGGTGGTATCAACATGGCACTGTGCCGGGATATCTTATCCATTTCTCCGGGAAAATAGATATTCCCGGAAAATATTTTTAATTGAATCTTTTTTTTTTTCTTCTCCAATCGAACCAACCCGCTTACTTGACTTCTTATATTTACAGTGATTGGTGTATCTACTTCAATAATACTATTGTTCCGTACCATTATGGAAGAAAATTCTGGTAAAATATACACTTCTTCGGGAATGAAAAAAAATTGATCTACTTTAATTTGGTATTTTGTCTTAAATTCTTGAATTCCTGGATACTCGATTAAAAAATCCTCTTTTTTAAAAATGTAATTTATATCAATAGTCCTATATTTAGTAATACCCGAGCTCTGTGTTCGGTATTGAGGATCATCGAAATAAGCAAAAATACTATTTCTACGAAAAATACCATGGATTGGTATTTCAATCGAGATACTGGAATCTAACATTAGTGCTTTGTCTCGTTCTTGAATCGATTGGAATTGAAATGGAATAATGAATCGATTTCTCCGCCTCTTTGCTAATAAATCCGTAGTATCGTGAAAAATAGCAGGATGTGTAAAATGACAATGATCTTTACATAGGATTTGATTATTTTTTGAATAATCTGAAATCCTTCTTTCTTTTTTTTCAGAAGGAGTGAAACGAAACAAATTATGTCTTACTTTATTATTACTTGCTAAATGGTTACAAATATCTCTTTCTCCTGTAGAAAGATAATGAATGTTCAATTGATCTTGATCTTTTCGGGTTGAAAAAGAGACTGAAGCGGATCTGTCTGATTTTCCTGATAAAATCCATAAATGACTTGTTTTTGGTAAGATATGGACATTACTATATTTAAATTCTGATGCATGATACACATCCGTACTCCAATGCATTTCTCCTTCTAAGTCAGAATAAACATGTTTTCGAACTTTTTCTTTTAAATTAAAAGTATATGTTCCTGCGAGAATCTCGGCAATCACTTGTTCTGATTTTACATATTGATTATTTTGAACTAATAGAAAACTTTTTGGTGGAATAGTCACATTATGTATAATGTCACCATTTTCAATACTAACATACAAGTCTATATAACATAGAAAAGCAGGATGCCCGTGACGTGTACGTGTAGGATGAACCAAATCCTCATTGAATTTAATTTTTCCATTATAAGGTGCTCGCACCTGTTCGGCAGTCCCCCCTGTGAATACTCCGCCAGTATGAAAAGTTCTTAATGTTAATTGAGTGCCCGGTTCTCCAATGGATTGGCCCGCAATAATACCTACAGCTTCTCCTAATTCCACCAAGTGACCTTGAGTAGGACTTTGACCATAACACAATCGACAGATCCAAGATGTATTCCTACAGGTAAAAGGAGTTCGTATAGATATTGGTTGTGTTTGAAAGGTTTTCAATCGATTGAAAAGTCCAATTCCAATATCTTGATTTCTAATGGCAATGCATCGTGAACCTCTGTATATATCGTCTGCTAATACACGACCAATTAATGTTTGTGTCCAACTACTTTCCGGCATCGTTTCATTCTGGGTATTTACTGAAATTCCTCGAATGGTACCACAATCTGTTCGACGTATAACAATATGTTGAACCACTTCAACAAGTCTACGTGTAAGATATCCAGCATCTGATGTTCGTACAGCAGTATCTACAACCCCTTTACGAGCTCCGTAGCAAGAAATTATATATTCTGTTAAAGATAGCCCTTCGCGTAAATTGCTTTGAATAGGTAAATCAATCATTTGTCCTTGTGGATCCGACATTAATCCTCTCATACCTACTAATTGGTGTACTTGAGATGCATTTCCTCTAGCTCCCGAAAAGGACATTATATGGACTGGATTAAAAGGATCGGTCATTCTAAAATTAGGATTCATTTCTTGTCGAAAATATTCACTTGTAGCATACCATATCTCAATGGATTGGCGTAATTTTTCTACTGCATGTACATTTCCATAATGATGCTGTTTTTCCAAAATCAAATTTTGGTGTTCAGCATCTCGGACTAGCCATCCTTTCGAAGGTATTGTTAAAAGGTCATCAATTCCTAATGAAATGGATGTAGCCGTAGCTTGGCGGAATCCCAGAGTCTTGACTTGATCCAGGATATGTGATGTATATGCCATTCCGAAGTGATCTATTAATCTGCTAATAAGTCGTTTAATGGCAGTTCCACCTATCACTTTATTGTGAAACATTAGATTGGTCCGTTCTGCCATAAGTACCTCCCTATTCCACTCAGTGGGATTCATTCAGTTCAACAATGGATTTGAGTCAATGATTGAAAAACTGCCTTTTCTTTATCTTAATTTGTGTAGAAATTGAGAAATTAAAAAACTAAGATCCTTGTTAAATGTTAAATCATGAAGATTTGAATTTACACCAGTATCATAAATTTGTTTATCTTAGATACAACCATCTATATGATTAGATACCATATGAATAGGCTCGGCAAAAACCTTGTACAGCTTCTTCGATTTCTCGATAAAAAGAAATATGACCTACGTTGGTTCGAATGTAAATAGAACGAATTTGTTTTTTTGTACTTCTTACTACTAGATAATGCCCATAAATTTCATGATAGGTGCCTAAAGATTCATAGTGAACTTCGATAGGAACTTCTCTTGACGAAATAATGCGTAGATCTAGTCGCCACCGGAGCCACAAAGGACTATCGAAGGTTATTCTTTTCTGTTGATAAGCTCCAATTGCATCATAGGAATTCCAAAAAAAAGGTTCTTTTTTTTTCGTATACTTATAGTTTTTTTGGGGAATTCTTTCATTTTTCAAATTTCTGCAATTACGTGGATTATACCTATTTGAAGAAATACCCCGACGATTCCCATTCGTTAATATGTAAAGTCCAATAAGCATATCTTGAGTTGGTACAGAAATTGGATCCGCGATAGCTGGAGACAAGAGGTTTGTATGAGAAAACATAAGTAAACGTGCTTCTGCTTGAGCTTCTAAGGATAAAGGCACATGAACAGCCATTTGATCGCCATCAAAGTCTGCATTGAATCCCTTACAAACTAATGGATGCA
>NW_028196847.1:50000-54479 GCF_037176805.1 Vigna unguiculata
CCTTGCTTTTTTATCAATCTCTAATTCTAATCTACCCCCCCAGTCTGATATTATAGTGCCAGTATAGACCGGAATTCCGTTAGGGTCCAATTCTGAACGGTAATAGATACCAGGACTTTGCAATATTTGATTGATTACTATTCTGTATATTCCATTTACTATAGAAGTTCCCAGAGAATTCATTAGAGGAATATTTCCAACAAAAATAGTTTGTTTTTGTATATCTCTACTACTTTTCCAAATTAATCCCGCGGATATATATAATTCAGCAGAATATGTAAGTGATTCATATACAGCATCTTTTTCGTTTATCAAGGGTTCTAATAATTGATATGTTTCGGCAAATAATTGAAATTCAATTTCTTGATCTGTATCCTCAATTTTTGGAAACTTAAAAAGCCCTTCTGTTAAGCCCCGATCAATGAACCTACAAAACCCTTCAAATTGTATCTGATTCAATCCAGGTAGTGTAGACATTTCTTCATTTTCACTCCCAAGCATTTTCAATTTCCCCGTGAATTTTATCGAAAATATTCCACGATTTGCTGTCATGCTTCATCAAATCACATGAATCCATTTAGCAATATTGGAATTTCTATTCTTTATACTGAATTACATGAAATCTTACCTAATCCCGTGTATCAAATATTTCTTAGTGTATGAAATACCTATTATGAAAAGAGAAAGAAATATTAGAATTTGATACTCAACTTCGAAGGAATTTGCAACAAAACAAACAGATAGAATCGAAAGTCTAATCTAAAAAAGGATTGGAAATTTCTACGGGCATTTCAATATTTTTTTTAGGAATCTAAAAAAATGCATTTCATTTCTATCATTATTATGATATTACATATTCAAATTCAATTGGATACAAAAAAAAATCATTCGAAATTGTCAAGAAAAGATATATTTTGAAGTGAAGTATTTTGGAGAGAATTGGGGAGAATATGATTAGAGTATGTTATGTGTAATGTAATAAGGCTTGTATTTTTGAAACATGCATATATTTAACTGCAGCTATAGATCTGTCTCTAACTTTATTGCAGTCATATTTGTTCAGGATAACAAACACATAACATGTTGTGTGAATTTTTACAAATTTTCTATTGAAAATTGTAAAAAAAGAATAAGCACGATAATTTCTTGAAAATACCGTATAGTATTGGTATTCTATATCTATTATAAGATATGGATAAGATACTCGATTAGATAATATCTGTGTAACAGATCAAATTGATATTCTAGGGTTTACATATATTGAAAGTTGCTGTTATAATTAGAATGAACAAAGTTAAAAAAAAAAGCAATATTGATTGGTTATGTATCAATTTTTATTTTCTGATCTCATTAAGAAAAAAAAATTTCTATTCAAATATTCAAGAATAATTCATAAAAGAATAGTTAACGGTTGCGATTTGTCTCAAGATTGTTTTTCAATTTTTCAATAGAAAGAAAAGGGGGGAGTATTCTCAAAAACTTCATATCTATATTTTTATTGGCGGCATGGCCGAGTGGTAAGGCGGGGGACTGCAAATCCTTTTTCCCCAGTTCAAATCCGGGTGTCGCCTGATCGATAAGAAACTGTAAATGAAGATTATATTACGTTTTTTTAGAAAACTTTTTTTCCAACAGAAGCAAGCGAGGGAAAAGGAGTCTTGAGAATTGCGTTTGATTCGAAATTATAAGCATCAGTAGCTTAAAAAAATGTTGTAAATATTTTTGTCTCGAATTCAAGGAAAGATTCTAGTAGTGAAAAGGAATCCATAAATTTAGAAATGATAGTTCGTTCACTACACAACTATTGTAGTGTCTGTCTCCTGACTGGGTCTTTTATTAGATTGGATTAAGAATAAGTCGGATAGGAAAGTCCATTTTTAGGTAGAGAAAAGGCAGAAGAAAAACCTTCTATACAGACTAATTTAAAGTTTATGAGTGCTTCCACATTTTATCAATATTATTTATTTAGATCAATTCTATTTAATAGCTTTAATTTAGCTAATTCGCTTTCGTAATATTCAAAAAAAGTATTCTTTAGATTTTCATATTCTATATTCTAATAAAATTAAAAAGTTTTGATTCTAAAATCGAATAGAAAAGAAAAAAAGTTTTTTTAATTATTTTAGAGAACGAATTGGGAGACATTTAAGGGACTATTTCAAATAGAAAGAAGAGTATAAGTATGCAAATGAATCTGTCTTGATTCTTTTTTTATGAAATCCTTAAGGAAATGATAAAAGAGAAATCTTAATATTCCCACCTGGTAGTAACATTCATTGACTTATAACTTCCTATAATTTTTTTATGTTTAATGTTTTATGATTTTACTAAAAATAATCAAAAAAAACTTTTTAGATGTTCTAATAACTAATAAATAGAATGAATTCTTGTTTTTCGTGAATGATGTTAGCCCAGAATCCTTTTTTTGACTCTGTAATAGCAATTCCACTATTATAGTATAGTATTTTTAGCGAATAATACAAAAAAAAGAATAGAATAAAAAATTTGAAAAAATAATGAAATAGTTCCTTCATATTTATAGAGATAGGAGACAAAATTTACATGGATATAGTAAGTATTGCTTGGCTGCTTTAATGGTAGTTTTTTCATTTTCCCTTTCCCTCGTAGTATGGGGAAGAAGTGGGCTATAGGGATACTAAAAATTGAGTTAAGGGATCCAAGTAACCTTGTTGATTTCTACCTGAATTTTTGAATTTCCGAAACTATTGAATGAAAATATTTCATTTAAACTAATACTAATTAATTGAGTTCAAATAGAAAATCTATCTTGATTCTATTATATTTTAGTAGTGTAATGTATTCTATGTATCTTATAGGAATTGAAAATACTCTTTCAATCAAACAAATATTTTCATTATTCCCATATTCCTATTTTGAGAAAAACAAGGGAATCAAAAAGAAGAAGAAATGGATTCCTATTCCAATCAAATTTTTCTTAAAATTTCTATTTCGATGAACTGACGCTTAACCTGGTTATATAGATATATATATATATGGAAAATGGCGGACCGGTGTAATAACCATTCCTGTTTTTTTACCCCCTTTTTTTCCTAAGATACCGGAATTGTTTGTAAAAAGAATCTGAAAAAAAAAATTGGACGCAATTCTCAGATAGTAGAAATCAAATTGATTTCTACTATCTGGATTACGCTGATTGTACGATCATTTTTTTAAATCATTCATAAAAATGAAGAAATCATATTTCAGTGAAATTAGTCACTTTTACTTACCGTTTTTTACATAAATTATAAGTAAAAAAGCAGTAGGAACTAGAATAAACAGTGCAGTAGCAATAAATGCGAGAATATTTACTTCCATAATCTTTATTATGTTCTATTTCTCTTAAATTTCTAAAAAAAAAATTCGGGATTTAATCCCATAGAAATGTTCAATCTTTCAACAATGGTATAAATTGGATTTCAATGATATCAAATCGGATCAATATCATGAATCACAAAATCTGAGCTATCAAATCAACTCATGAAATAGTATAACATAGGAAGATCTTTTATCCATACTAAATAAAACAAAAAAACATTTTATTCTTGATGAAAGTCCAAAATCCCTTTCCTTCCTTTTTCGGCGAAACAAATGAAAAAGCAGGGGGGGGCCCCAAATAAAATTTTGTTTATCAATTTGATTCCCTACAAATACACAAAAAAGGAATTTATTTTTTATTTTTTTGGATTTATATCCAACGGGATTGACGGGGCTCGAACCCGCAGCTTCCGCCTTGACAGGGCGGTGCTCTGACCAATTGAACTACAATCCCAGGGAAAGGGGTGTACTGTATAAATATTTTTACGGACCGTTTCTGTCAAACCTTTTCTTTTTCTATTTCGGATTCGAACCTTTTTGTTGTAAATGAAAAAAGCGCATTTTTTTATATATTGATATGTATATCGATATCCACTTTAGTGAGATCGACACAAATTACTCGTAATCCGTTTCTTATTCTTATTCTATTAACAAATCGATTGAAAATTGAATCAATGAAAAAAAAATATTTTTTTTTTCAATTTTTCCTTATATTTTCTACTTACAGATCTTGACATGAATACCGATTATTAACAAGATTTTGAATTTGTGGAAAGAAATATGGAATACAGAAAAAAAAGAAATAACCTTAGATATGTTTAATATTTTGATTCTTCCGTATCATAGCACATCAGTCATTTCCAGAGAACTATAAATGGGTTATAGAATTTCATAGTGGATCGGCAAATTCTTGGGCCGAGCTGGATTTGAACCAGCGTAGACATATTGCCAACGAATTTACAGTCCGTCCCCATTAACCGCTCGGGCATCGACCCAGCACAATAGGAAGAATACATTTCAGTTTTTATTGAAAATTTTTGATCAACTTCCTTTCGTAACACCCTACCCCCAGGGGGAAGTCGAATCCCCGCTGCCTCCTTGAAAGAGAGATGTCCTGAACCACTAGACGATGGGGGCATA
>NW_028196848.1:0-37500 GCF_037176805.1 Vigna unguiculata
TTCATTAGAGGAATATTTCCAACAAAAATAGTTTGTTTTTGTATATCTCTACTACTTTTCCAAATTAATCCCGCGGATATATATAATTCAGCAGAATATGTAAGTGATTCATATACAGCATCTTTTTCGTTTATCAAGGGTTCTAATAATTGATATGTTTCGGCAAATAATTGAAATTCAATTTCTTGATCTGTATCCTCAATTTTTGGAAACTTAAAAAGCCCTTCTGTTAAGCCCCGATCAATGAACCTACAAAACCCTTCAAATTGTATCTGATTCAATCCAGGTAGTGTAGACATTTCTTCATTTTCACTCCCAAGCATTTTCAATTTCCCCGTGAATTTTATCGAAAAATATTCCACGATTTGCTGTCATGCTTCATCAAATCACATGAATCCATTTAGCAATATTGGAATTTCTATTCTTTATACTGAATTACATGAAATCTTACCTAATCCCGTGTATCAAATATTTCTTAGTGTATGAAATACCTATTATGAAAAGAGAAAGAAATATTAGAATTTGATACTCAACTTCGAAGGAATTTGCAACAAAACAAACAGATAGAATCGAAAGTCTAATCTAAAAAAGGATTGGAAATTTCTACGGGCATTTCAATATTTTTTTTAGGAATCTAAAAAAATGCATTTCATTTCTATCATTATTATGATATTACATATTCAAATTCAATTGGATACAAAAAAAAATCCATTCGAAATTGTCAAGAAAAGATATATTTTGAAGTGAAGTATTTTGGAGAGAATTGGGGAGAATATGATTAGAGTATGTTATGTGTAATGTAATAAGGCTTGTATTTTTGAAACATGCATATATTTAACTGCAGCTATAGATCTGTCTCTAACTTTATTGCAGTCATATTTGTTCAGGATAACAAACACATAACATGTTGTGTGAATTTTTACAAATTTTCTATTGAAAATTGTAAAAAAAGAATAAGCACGATAATTTCTTGAAAATACCGTATAGTATTGGTATTCTATATCTATATAGATATGGATAAGATACTCGATTAGATAATATCTGTGTAACAGATCAAATTGATATTCTAGGGTTTACATATATTGAAAGTTGCTGTTATAATTAGAATGAACAAAGTTAAAAAAAAAAGCAATATTGATTGGTTATGTATCAATTTTTATTTTCTGATCTCATTAAGAAAAAAAAATTTCTATTCAAATATTCAAGAATAATTCATAAAAGAATAGTTAACGGTTGCGATTTGTCTCAAGATTGTTTTTCAATTTTTCAATAGAAAGAAAAGGGGGGGAGTATTCTCAAAAACTTCATATCTATATTTTTATTGGCGGCATGGCCGAGTGGTAAGGCGGGGGACTGCAAATCCTTTTTCCCCAGTTCAAATCCGGGTGTCGCCTGATCGATAAGAAACTGTAAATGAAAGATTATATTACGTTTTTTTAGAAAACTTTTTTTCCAACAGAAGCAAGCGAGGGAAAAGGAGTCTTGAGAATTGCGTTTGATTCGAAATTATAAGCATCAGTAGCTTAAAAAATGTTGTAAATATTTTTGTCTCGAATTCAAGGAAAGATTCTAGTAGTGAAAAGGAATCCATAAATTTAGAAATGATAGTTCGTTCACTACACAACTATTGTAGTGTCTGTCTCCTGACTGGGTCTTTTATTAGATTGGATTAAGAATAAGTCGGATAGGAAAGTCCATTTTTAGGTAGAGAAAAGGCAGAAGAAAAACCTTCTATACAGACTAATTTAAAGTTTATGAGTGCTTCCACATTTTATCAATATTATTTATTTAGATCAATTCTATTTAATAGCTTTAATTTAGCTAATTCGCTTTCGTAATATTCAAAAAAAGTATTCTTTAGATTTTCATATTCTATATTCTAATAAAATTAAAAAGTTTTGATTCTAAAATCGAATAGAAAAGAAAAAAAGTTTTTTTAATTATTTTAGAGAACGAATTGGGAGACATTTAAGGGACTATTTCAAATAGAAAGAAGAGTATAAGTATGCAAATGAATCTGTCTTGATTCTTTTTTTATGAAATCCTTAAGGAAATGATAAAAGAGAAATCTTAATATTCCCACCTGGTAGTAACATTCATTGACTTATAACTTCCTATAATTTTTTTATGTTTAATGTTTTATGATTTTACTAAAAATAATCAAAAAAAACTTTTTAGATGTTCTAATAACTAATAAATAGAATGAATTCTTGTTTTTCGTGAATGATGTTAGCCCAGAATCCTTTTTTTGACTCTGTAATAGCAATTCCACTATTATAGTATAGTATTTTTAGCGAATAATACAAAAAAAAGAATAGAATAAAAAATTTGAAAAAATAATGAAATAGTTCCTTCATATTTATAGAGATAGGAGACAAAATTTACATGGATATAGTAAGTATTGCTTGGGCTGCTTTAATGGTAGTTTTTTCATTTTCCCTTTCCCTCGTAGTATGGGGAAGAAGTGGGCTATAGGGATACTAAAAATTGAGTTAAGGGATCCAAGTAACCTTGTTGATTTCTACCTGAATTTTTGAATTTCGAAACTATTGAATGAAAATATTTCATTTAAACTAATACTAATTAATTGAGTTCAAATAGAAAATCTATCTTGATTCTATTATATTTTAGTAGTGTAATGTATTCTATGTATCTTATAGGAATTGAAAATACTCTTTCAATCAAACAAATATTTTCATTATTCCCATATTCCTATTTTGAGAAAAACAAGGGAATCAAAAAGAAGAAGAAATGGATTCCTATTCCAATCAAATTTTTCTTAAAATTTCTATTTCGATGAACTGACGCTTAACCTGGTTATATAGATATATATATATATGGAAAATGGCGGACCGTGTAATAACCATTCCTGTTTTTTTACCCCCTTTTTTTCCTAAGATACCGGAATTGTTTGTAAAAAGAATCTGAAAAAAAAAATTGGACGCAATTCTCAGATAGTAGAAATCAAATTGATTTCTACTATCTGGATTACGCTGATTGTACGATCATTTTTTTAAATCATTCATAAAAATGAAGAAATCATATTTCAGTGAAATTAGTCACTTTTACTTACCGTTTTTACATAAATTATAAGTAAAAAAGCAGTAGGAACTAGAATAAACAGTGCAGTAGCAATAAATGCGAGAATATTTACTTCCATAATCTTTATTATGTTCTATTTCTCTTAAATTTCTAAAAAAAAAATTCGGGATTTAATCCCATAGAAATGTTCAATCTTTCAACAATGGTATAAATTGGATTTCAATGATATCAAATCGGATCAATATCATGAATCACAAAATCTGAGCTATCAAATCAACTCATGAAATAGTATAACATAGGAAGATCTTTTATCCATACTAAATAAAACAAAAAAACATTTATTCTTGATGAAAGTCCAAAATCCCTTTCCTTCCTTTTTCGGCGAAACAAATGAAAAAGCAGGGGGGGGCCCCAAATAAAATTTTGTTTATCAATTTGATTCCCTACAAATACACAAAAAAGGAATTTATTTTTTATTTTTTTGGATTTATATCCAACGGGATTGACGGGGCTCGAACCCGCAGCTTCCGCCTTGACAGGGCGGTGCTCTGACCAATTGAACTACAATCCCAGGGAAAGGGGTGTACTGTATAAATATTTTTACGGACCGTTTCTGTCAAACCTTTTCTTTTTCTATTTCGGATTCGAACCTTTTTGTTGTAAATGAAAAAAGCGCATTTTTTTATATATTGATATGTATATCGATATCCACTTTAGTGAGATCGACACAAATTACTCGTAATCCGTTTCTTATTCTTATTCTATTAACAAATCGATTGAAAATTGAATCAATGAAAAAAAAATATTTTTTTTTTCAATTTTTCCTTATATTTTCTACTTACAGATCTTGACATGAATACCGATTATTAACAAGATTTTGAATTTGTGGAAAGAAATATGGAATACAGAAAAAAAAGAAATAACCTTAGATATGTTTAATATTTTGATTCTTCCGTATCATAGCACATCAGTCATTTCCAGAGAACTATAAATGGGTTATAGAATTTCATAGTGGATCGGCAAATTCTTGGGCCGAGCTGGATTTGAACCAGCGTAGACATATTGCCAACGAATTTACAGTCCGTCCCCATTAACCGCTCGGGCATCGACCCAGCACAATAGGAAGAATACATTTCAGTTTTTATTGAAAATTTTTGATCAACTTCCTTTCGTAACACCCTACCCCCAGGGGAAGTCGAATCCCCGCTGCCTCCTTGAAAGAGAGATGTCCTGAACCACTAGACGATGGGGGCATACTTGCCCGACCGCCATTATACTACGTTCATAGTATGAACAGTTTTTTGCAATTGTCAATATAATGATATGATTCGATAAAAAAAAATATTTTTCGTTCTTTCATAATTCCATAGAAATTTTTTATTAATCATTTATATTTCTAAATTTTTTTATTCCAGTCATAATAAGAAAAAAAAAGAAGTAATGTTCCAATAAAGAGAAAATTCTTCACAGGAATGATTCGTTTGTTGCAAAGGACGAGAGGTTAAAACTTCATTTCTATCATTTATTACTAATACTAAGATTCGATAGGTAGATTTATATCTAATACTAAGAAAAAAAACTTTGGAAAATAGAATTTTTCAATAAAAAAATAAAAATTTGGTTTAGGGACAGAACATATTGAATCCATTTTATCAATGATTCGATTTTATCAATGTTTCGATGAAATATTTTATTTTGTGAGTACATTTATGTATCAATAAAAAGAATTTAGTGTTATGATTAGAATGACTTCAAGAATCCATTTTGAAATAATATATTTGATATGGATCAAATCCAATCTTAATCAATTCTTTTTTTTAACTATATTCTATTCACTAGGTAAATCCAATTTTTTGTTCTTTGATGAGTCATTATACAAATAATAGATATTGATGTACATGTATTCTAATCCCATTTATATCATTTAATTTATATAATTTATATAAATTTATAGAAATAATTTATATAAATTTATAGAATAAGTATACACAGTAACAAATATATGTACTAGTCATGCTAGTTCCTTATTTAGAAATTGAAAGAAAGAAAAAGGGCCCTTTTAACTCAGTGGTAGAGTAACGCCATGGTAAGGCGTAAGTCATCGGTTCAAATCCGATAAGGGGCTTTTTACTTTTTTTTTCAAAAGCAATAGTCTTTCTATTTGAAGGAAGAATAAAAAGATTCTTGATATTTTGAAAAAGTTTCTATTTGTAATAAAAAAGAAAAAGTGTAAAATTCAATAATGGAAAAATAAAAAAAAGTAAGTGGACCTAACCCGTTGAATTATATTTATATCTACTATTCTGATATTCAAATTTGATAAAGATTCAATTCGAACAATTTTTTTTCTTTTTAAGACTTTTTTCGTTTAGACTCCCTAAGAATCTCTGAATATTTCCAATGAAATCTTCTTGTTTCTGAACTAAGAAAAAAGGTTATGCCTTTTCTTTACTCAGAAGGGCCTTAATACGAATTTCAAGTTCCACCAAACAAGTTTTTTTAAAATTAAAATGAAACATATTTTTTTCCATAAATTTCTATTATTTCTATAAGATTAGATAGAATCTTATAGAAATAATAGAAAAATACATTAAATTATGTCTTCACATATCAAATAGTTTCTTTTCATATCGATGTGTACGATATTTTTCCAGCAATTCATATATATGAGACAAAAACTTTCATTTACAGTTTTTTCTTTTTATTATAGTATTTATAAAAAAAAATGAAATACTAAAGAAAAAACTGTAAATGAAATAGAAATTTAGAAAACCTATGATCCTACAGTAGTTTCCTAGACAAAATAGAAGTCAATTCACAACCAAACTTCAAGAATAAGTTTCTTTGATGAAAGGAGAGAAATATGTCTGAAGATCCGCTAGGTATAAGAAGTGAAACAGGGGATCATTTGTTTCTTGAACAGTTCTGAAAAAAAAATTTCTATCGGATTTTGGAGTCATAGCAGATTTTATGATTGATGACTTGGAAGATTTTTAAGAATAGATAAGGAATAACCACATCGAGTTCATGGATTTGCCCTAGATATCAATAGACCCATAAATGATTTTTTATTCGAAACCGATTAGAAAACAAGGGAAAGTATACTTATATATTCTATATATATATAGAGAGAGAAATGAATAGAGATAAATGATCAAGGTCCGTCCCATCTCTGAAAATGCTCTATGAGGTGTTGGGAAATGGTTGAAGTAGTTGAATAGGAGGATCGCTATGACTATAGCTCTTGGTAAATTTACCAAAGATGAAAATGATTTATTTGATATTATGGATGACTGGTTGCGGAGGGACCGTTTCGTTTTTGTGGGTTGGTCCGGTCTATTACTCTTTCCTTGCGCCTATTTCGCCTTGGGGGGTTGGTTTACAGGTACGACCTTTGTAACTTCATGGTATACTCACGGCTTGGCAAGTTCTTATTTAGAAGGCTGCAACTTCTTAACCGCTGCAGTTTCCACTCCCGCTAATAGTTTAGCACACTCTTTGTTGTTACTGTGGGGTCCTGAAGCACAGGGAGATTTTACCCGTTGGTGTCAGTTAGGCGGTCTGTGGACTTTTGTTGCTCTCCACGGTGCTTTCGGATTAATAGGTTTCATGTTACGTCAATTTGAACTTGCTCGATCTGTTCAATTGCGACCTTATAATGCAATCGCATTCTCAGGTCCAATTGCTGTTTTTGTTTCTGTATTCCTTATTTATCCACTGGGTCAGTCTGGTTGGTTCTTTGCTCCAAGTTTTGGTGTAGCAGCTATATTTCGATTCATCCTCTTTTTCCAAGGATTTCATAATTGGACATTAAACCCATTTCATATGATGGGAGTTGCTGGTGTATTGGGCGCTGCACTACTATGCGCTATTCATGGTGCAACCGTAGAAAATACTTTATTTGAAGATGGTGATGGCGCAAATACATTCCGTGCTTTTAACCCAACCCAAGCTGAAGAAACTTATTCAATGGTTACTGCTAATCGCTTTTGGTCCCAAATCTTTGGGGTTGCTTTTTCCAATAAACGTTGGTTACATTTCTTTATGTTATTTGTACCAGTAACTGGTTTATGGATGAGTGCTCTTGGGGTAGTCGGTTTGGCCCTGAACCTACGTGCTTATGACTTCGTTTCTCAAGAAATCCGCGCAGCGGAAGATCCTGAATTTGAGACTTTCTACACAAAAAATATTCTCTTAAACGAAGGTATTCGTGCGTGGATGGCAGCTCAAGATCAGCCTCATGAAAACCTTATATTCCCTGAGGAGGTTCTACCACGTGGAAACGCTCTTTAATGGAACTTTAGCTTTAACTGGTCGTGACCAGGAAACTACCGGTTTCGCTTGGTGGGCCGGGAATGCCCGACTTATCAATTTATCTGGTAAACTATTAGGGGCCCATGTAGCCCATGCTGGATTAATAGTATTCTGGGCCGGAGCAATGAACCTTTTTGAAGTGGCTCATTTCGTACCCGAGAAGCCCATGTATGAACAAGGTTTAATTTTGCTTCCCCACCTAGCTACTCTAGGTTGGGGAGTAGGTCCTGGGGGGGAAGTTATAGACACTTTTCCATACTTTGTGTCTGGAGTACTTCACTTAATTTCCTCTGCAGTATTGGGCTTTGGCGGTATTTATCATGCACTTCTGGGACCTGAGACTCTTGAAGAATCTTTTCCGTTCTTCGGTTATGTATGGAAAGATAGAAATAAAATGACTACAATTTTGGGTATTCACTTAATCTTGTTAGGTATAGGTGCTTTTCTTCTAGTATTCAAGGCTCTTTATTTTGGAGGTATATATGATACATGGGCTCCGGGGGGGGGAGATGTAAGAAAAATAACCAATTTGACCCTTAGTCCAAGTATTCTATTTGGATATTTATTAAAATCGCCTTTTGGGGGCGAAGGGTGGATTGTTAGTGTGGACGATTTGGAAGATATTATTGGAGGGCATGTATGGTTGGGTTCCATTTGTATACTTGGTGGAATCTGGCATATCTTAACCAAACCCTTTGCATGGGCTCGGCGTGCACTTGTATGGTCTGGAGAAGCTTACTTATCTTATAGTTTAGGTGCTTTATCTGTTTTTGGTTTTATTGCTTGTTGCTTTGTCTGGTTTAATAATACCGCTTATCCTAGTGAGTTTTATGGGCCCACTGGTCCAGAAGCTTCTCAAGCTCAAGCATTTACTTTTCTAGTTAGAGACCAACGTCTTGGGGCTAATGTAGGATCTGCTCAAGGACCTACAGGTTTAGGTAAATATCTAATGCGTTCCCCGACTGGAGAAGTTATTTTTGGCGGAGAAACTATGCGTTTTTGGGATTTGCGTGCTCCTTGGTTAGAACCTCTAAGGGGTCCTAATGGTTTAGACTTGAGTAGACTGAAAAAAGATATACAGCCTTGGCAAGAACGTCGTTCTGCGGAATATATGACTCATGCTCCTTTAGGTTCATTAAATTCCGTGGGTGGCGTAGCTACAGAGATTAATGCAGTCAATTATGTTTCTCCTAGAAGTTGGTTAGCTACTTCTCATTTTGTTCTAGGATTCTTTCTATTTGTAGGCCATTTATGGCACGCGGGAAGAGCTCGCGCAGCTGCCGCAGGATTTGAAAAAGGAATTGATCGCGATTTTGAACCTGTTCTTTCCATGACTCCTCTTAATTGAGACGTGAGATCCAATGAAGTAGAAATCCCTTTTTTTTACTATAAATATTTGGTTGAGTAGAGCGAGTCGTAAAGAAGAATTTATTTTCCTATTTTCTTAGTTTCTATCGAATCTTTTTTTCGGGATGTTGAGGATATATAGCCCAGTCCGAAAAAAAGATTCGATAGAAACTAAGAAAATAAACAAATCTATTCATCGAGAAAAAGGAGAGAGAGGGATTCGAACCCTCGATAATTCTTTGTTTCAAACTATACCGGTTTTCAAGACCGGGGCTATCAACCACTCAGCCATCTCTCCAAAAGCTAATATATATATTTTTTTATCTTTATTCCACTGAGTAGACCATGAGTATTTGAATTGATACCCTTTTATCGACCCATAGGAAAGATATTCAATGTGAATTTATTGGTTTAGTTTTCTATCGGTATGTATATAGGTACAAAATCCAGCATGCCTTTTTGTGAAGTAAAAAAACTATCCTCGATCCAAGCCTCAAAAGGGTTGATAATAAACAAAATCAATGAATTCATGATAAAACCCTTCTGCGTTTTTCCATTTACAAATTTTTTTTTCAATGAATATTAAGAAAGGCATCCAGGGGTTGAGGGATCAAATGGTAAAGTTCTTTTGTTGGTAAATTGGAGGATTAGAAACATGACTATTGCTTTCCAATTAGCTGTTTTTGCATTAATTGCTATTTCATTTATTTTATTGATTAGTGTACCTGTTGTATTTGCTTCTCCTGAAGGTTGGTCAAATAACAAAAATGTTCTATTTTCCGGTACATCATTATGGATTGGATTAGTGTTTCTAGTGGGTATTCTTAATTCTCTCATTTCTTGAAGTTCTTTTTATTCTAGATTAAAAATGAAATGACCCCTCCCTCAGAATTCTTTCGGATTGTCAGCCATAAAGGGAATAGATCAGTTCCTAAAAAAAAAAAAGAAAACTATAACACATTACATTCTAAGGGGGAGTAAACTTCTTCTATTGGAAAAATCTTATATCTTATACTTATATGGTGGTACATTGTGAAACTAAAAGAAATAAAATAGAAAAAATGAACTATAAAAATTTGAATTTCATTTGAATATTCTATTCATATTAATATGATATGAATAGAATATTCAAATGAAATACTATAAATCTATTTATACGTCGTCTAGTATTTAATAATATAGAATATCTATCTGTATCTCTATATAGATAAATATAATTTTTTATTAATAGGAACTTACTTTTTTAAGAAAAAAGTAAATCAAAATATTCGATAGAATGATAATTTCAATTCAATTATATAGATATATAGAAAAAAACCATATATAATAATAGAAATGTAATAATAGAAATGGGAATTCTTGATAAAAATGAATAGTAATAGAAAATATTTTATTTGGGAGACAATATCTATTATCTAAATTTCTTTTTCATTATCCCTATATCCCTATATAGAATATCAGGCCCATCTCTGTATAAATAGAATCGCATATCAAGTACAATGAAAACGCGGATATAGTCGAATGGTAAAATTTCTCTTTGCCAAGGAGAAGACGCGGGTTCGATTCCCGCTATCCGCCCTATGTATTTAATAGTCATAGTATGAAAAATGCCATAGAATTTACTGCGTATAATGCCCTTCTTCTTGAAACCTTGTTTTTTTATCAAATTCAAAAAGTTGCGGAGACGGGATTTGAACCCGTAACCTCAAGGTTATGAGCCTTGCGAGCTACCAAGTTGCTCTACTCCGCGATAAAGAAAAGAATTGATAACTAATGAACAAAAACAAAGATGGAATGCGTCCCTTTACCATATCTATATAAATAGAATAAACCATTTATACATAACGGTAAAGGGACCCTCCTATGATCGCTGATAATAAAATGAAAAAAATGAAGATAATTGGAAATCCTTACCAACTGGATCTTGTTGCACCCGGCAAGAAACATGCATGAACCATTTCCCGAAGTATGTGTCCAGATAATCCAAAGTCTCGATAATTAGCTCTCGGTCTTCCGGTCGAAAAACAACGTCGATGAAGACGTATAGGTGCACTATTACGCGGTAGTGATTCTAATTTTCCATGAATTTCCCATTTCTCACTTAACGACGGAACTTTGCTTATTTCTTTTTTTGAGGATCGGCGAATCAAATGATATTTCTGTTCCAATTTTTGTCTCTTCTTTTCCCTCTGAATAACACTTTTCCTTGCCATAATGGTTAATTTGCTATTAGCATCAATGATAGAAGTCGGATCCTAGATGTATAAGTGGCTTCTCTTCCCTATAGAAGGAAATGAGATTCTTGCCAGATATATATAATAAAGAATTCAATTAACCGAATTTGCCCGATGTAGAGGCAATTAAGAAGGCTGCATAAGTAAATATATAACCTACGGAAAAGTGGGCTAGTCCAACCAATCTTGCTTGCACAATGGAAAGAGCCACTGGTTTATCTCTCCATCGAATCAAATTAGCCAAAGGTGTACGTTCATGAGCCCATGCCAAAGTTTCAATCAATTCCTGCCAATATCCGCGCCAAGAAATTAAGAACATAAATCCAGTAGCCCAAACAAGATGTCCAAACAAGAACATCCATGCCCAGACTGATAAACTATTCATACCAAAAGGGTTATATCCATTGATAAGTTGTGAAGAGTTCAACCATAGATAATCTCTTAACCATCCCATCAAATAGGTAGAAGATTCATTAAACTGTGAAATATTACCCTGCCATAGTGTAATGTGTTTCCAATGCCAATAAAAAGTAACCCATCCAATGGTATTTAACATCCAGAAAACTGCCAAATAAAATGCGTCCCAAGCGGAAATATCACAAGTTCCGCCTCGTCCCGGGCCATCACAAGGAAAACTATAACCAAAATCTTTTTTATCAGGCATTAACTTAGAACCACGCGCATCCAAAGCACCTTTTACTAAAATCAAAGTAGTTGTATGTAAACCAAGAGCAATAGCATGATGAACCAAGAAGTCTCCAGGCCCTATTGTTAAGAATAGAGAATTACTATTCTCATTTACAGCGTTTAACCAACCAGGCAACCATATGCTTCGTCCCGCATTGAACGCCGGACTGTTCGTTGAAGATAAAAGTATATCGAACCCATAGGAAGTTTTACCATGAGCAGATTGTATCCATTGGGCAAATATAGGTTCAATCAAAATTTGTTTCTCCGGAGTACCAAAAGCAAGCATGACATCGTTATGGACATAAAGTCCCAGAGTATGGAACCCCAGAAAGAGGCTAGCCCAACTTAAGTGGGATATGATAGCTTCTTTATGGTCTAACATTCTTGCCAAGACATTATCTTGATTCTGCTCTGGATTATAATCTCTAATAAAAAAGATAGCTCCATGAGCAAAAGCCCCTGTCATAATGAAGCCTGCTATATATTGATGATGAGTATATAAGGCAGCTTGAGTAGTAAAGTCTTGCGCTATAAACGCATAAGCAGGTAAAGAGTACATGTGTTGTGCTACCAAGGAAGTAATAACCCCTAAAGAGGCTAGAGCAAGACCTAATTGAAAATGAATTGAATTATTGATTGTATCATAAAGACCCTTATGCCCACGCCCCAATCTACCCCCCGGAGGAGTATGTGCTTCTAAAAGATCTTTAATACTGTGACCAATCCCGAAATTAGTTCTATACATATGGCCAGCAACTAGAAAAATAAACGCAATAGCCAAATGATGGTGTGCAATATCAGTTAACCATAAACTTTGAGTTTGCGGATGAAATCCTCCGAGAAGTGTTAGAATAGCAGTTCCTGCTCCTTGAGGGGTACCAAATATATGATTATTGGAATCTGGGTTTTGAGCATAAAGATTCCACTGACCTGTAAAAAATGGACCTAATCCCTCGGGGTGCGGCAAGATATCTAATAAATTGTTCCATCGAACGGATTCCCCCCTGGACCCCGGAATAGCAACATGAACTAAATGCCCTGTCCAAGCCAAGGAACTTACTCCGAATAGTCCTGACAAATGATGATTGAGGCGGGATTCGGCATTTTTAAACCACGAAACACTCGGTTTCCATTTTGGTTGTAGGTGTAACCAACCTGCTATTAAAGATATAATAGAAAGTATTAATAGAAAAATAGCTCCAGTATAAAGATCCCCATTAGTACGTAAACCGATTGTATACCACCACTGATAAACACCAGAATAGGCTATATTAACAGGACCTAGAGCACCCCCTCGAGTAAAAGCTTCTACAGCTGGTTGACCAAAATGAGGATCCCAAATTGCATGAGCAATAGGTCTTACATGTAAAGGATCCTGTACCCATGTCTCAAAATTACCTTGCCAAGCTACATGAAAGAGATTCCCGGAAGTCCACAGAAAAATGATTGCTAATTGCCCGAAATGAGAAGCAAAAATATTCTGATAAAGACGTTCCTCAGTAATATCATCATGACTTTCGAAGTCATGTGCGGTAGCAATACCAAACCAAATACGACGAGTAGTGGGGTCTTGAGCTAAGCCTTGACTAAAGCTTGGAAATCTTAATGCCATAATGATTTTCAAATCCTCCTAGCTATTATCCTACTGCAATAATTCTTGCTAAGAAGAATGCCCATGTTGTGGCAATTCCACCTAGAAGGTAATGTGTTACTCCTACAGCACGTCCTTGTACAATGCTCAAGGCTCTGGGCTGAGTAGCAGGAGCAACTTTTAATTTATTATGAGCCCAAACAATGGATTCAATAAGTTCTTGCCAATAACCACGCCCGCTGAATAGAAACATTAAACTAAAAGCCCATACAAAATGTGCACCCAAGAAAAAAAGACCATATGCAGATAATGAAGAACCATAAGACTGAATTACCTGGGATGCCTGCGCCCATAAGAAATCACGAAGCCACCCATTAATGGTAATGGAACTCTGCGCAAAATTTCCTCCTGTGATATGAGTTACTATCCCTTGATCACTTATACTACCCCAAACATCTGACTGCATTTTCCAACTGAAATGGAATATAACTACGGAAATTGAATTGTACATCCAAAATAGTCCTAAGAAGACATGATCCCAAGCGGATACTTGGCATGTCCCCCCTCTTCCAGGTCCATCACAAGGGAAACGAAAACCTAGATTTGCTTTATCCGGTATCAATCGTGAACTACGAGCAAATAGAACACCCTTTAAGAGTATCAATACTGTTACATGAATTGTAAATGCATGAATATGATGGACCAAAAAATCCGCAGTTCCTAAAGGAATAGGTAACAAAGCAACTTTACCGCCCACTGCTACTAAATTTTCACCTCCCCAAGTCAAACTGGTACTTGTTGCTGCACCTGGGGCTGTTGTGCCAGGTGCTAAAGCGTGGGTATTTTGTATCCATTGAGCAAAGATCGGCTGTAATTGTATAGCAGTATCTGAAAACATATCTTGAGGGCGCCCTAATGCGCTCATGGTATCATTATGAATATACAAACCAAAACTGTGAAAACCTAAAAAGATACATACCCAGTTAAGATGTGATATGATTGAATCACGATGTCTAAGGACACGATCTAATAGATCGTTGTATCGAATAGTCGGATCATAATCTCTTACCATAAAAATCGCTGCATGCGCAGCAGCACCGACTATGAGAAATCCACCAATCCACATGTGATGTGTAAACAATGACAGTTGTGTACCATAGTCAGTAGCTAGGTATGGATAAGGAGGCATAGAATACATATGGTGAGCTACAACAATGGTCAAAGAGCCTAACATAGCTAGATTAATAGATAATTGAGCATGCCATGACGTTGTTAGAATCTCATATATACCTTTATGACCCTGGCCTGTAAATGGACCTTTATGTGCCTCTAAAATGTCTTTTATATTGTGACCAATACCCCAGTTGGTCCTATACATGTGACCCGCTATCAAGAAAAGAATTGCAATAGCTAAATGATGGTGTATAATATCGGTCAGCCATAAACCTCCAGTTACTGGATCTAATCCTCCACGAAAAGTAAGAAATTCTCCGTATTTTGACCAATTCAAGGTAAAAAATGGGGTTGCTCCCTCGGAAAAACTCGGATAAAGTTGAGCCAAAAGATCCCGATTTAGGATAAATTCATGAGGAAGTGGTATCTCTTTGGGATCTACTGCAGCATTTAGAAATTGGTTAATCGGTAAAGATACATGTATTTGATGTCCTGCCCAAGAAAGAGACCCCAACCCTAGGAGCCCTGTCAAATGGTGATTCAACATAGATTCTACATCTTGGAACCAAGCCAATTTTGGAGCAGCTTTGTGATAATGAAACCAACCAGCAAAAAGCATTAAGGCTGCAAAGACCAATGCACCAATTGCAGTACAATAGAGTTGTAATTCATTAGTTATTCCAGATGCTCTCCAAATCTGAAAAAAACCAGAGGTTATTTGTATTCCTCGGAACCCCCCCCCTACATCACCATTCAATATTTCTTGACCCACTATTGGCCAAACCACCTGAGCACTAGGCCTAATGTGAGTAGGATCACTTAACCATGCCTCATAATTGGAAAAACGAGCACCATGAAAATACATGCCACTCAGCCAAAGAAAGATGATAGAGAGTTGGCCAAAATGCGCACTAAAAACTTTTCGGGAAATCTCCTCTAAATCATTAGTATGGCTATCAAAATCATGAGCGTCAGCATGTAGGTTCCAGATCCAAGTAGTAGTATCTGGTCCCTTAGCTATTGTTCTTGAGAAATGACCAGGTTTTGCCCATTCCTCAAAAGAAGTTTTTATAGGATCCCTATCTACCAAAATTTTAACTTCTGGTTCCGGTGAACGAATAATCATTGAGTCCTCCTCTTTCCAGACAACACATACAAAGAGACCTGCCAACATAAAACAGAATTAGTGAACTTATTAGAGATGTTTCTATTGAGTTTTGTTCTCTCCTATCTCTCATGTATTGGATATCTTAGTAAATTTCATTTCTTTAGTTTTTCACTAGAACAATTATGATCTCGAAGTCAATTCGGGGCAAGTGTTCGAATCTATTATGACATAAGAGTGAGGCGCTCAACGGACCTATTTTAATCTTCTAAGACCTTTTTGGGAACTCTGAATGGAAGTTCAATAATTTTTCGTGCAGCCTAATCAAATGTATTCAGATTTTATTCTAATTCTATTCCTTAGATTTTATTTTTTTTTTTAGATAAAGTATAAGTATGTACTCTATTTCAAATTGAGCAGGCATTAGCATTCATTATTAGGCAATATACCTATATTTTATTTCTTTTTTTGAAGGTCTCTTTTCTTAATTTGATTGAATATTAGTTTAAATAACAGAAAAAAGGAGAAAATTATCTACTGTATCCACATCTCGTTTATTTCTATGAAATACTAGACAAAATCGAACAAAATTAGAAGGGATATATTTAAATTATGTGATTGGTCGTTCCTATAGAAATGATTTTTGAATTTGATAGGGACAAGAAACAAGAATTTATAACAATATATATTTATCTATCTATATCTTTATATAGATAGATAAATATATAAGAAAAAAAAGAAACAGAGTGTTCTTATTCAAAACGCCCTGTGATCTTCAACCAATTCTGTGCTGCAATATAATTACCGGGGGTGAGAGCTATAGCTTGTTTCCAATATTCAGCGGCTTGATTAAACCAAGACTCCGCAACTTCTGAGTCTCCCTGCCGAATGGCCTGTTCTCCTCGGTCGAAATAGGTGAGTCAATTCCTTTCCTTAGAACCGTACTTGAGAATTTCCTGACTCATACGGCTCAGTAGTCAATTCTTTTTTTGTTCTATTATCTTGAAGTTAACTAAAAGAAAAAAAGAAATTATTAATATGAGTTTCAAACTTTCATTTTTACTAATAAATAAAGAATTTCAAAGAATTTCATCTTTTTTTTTAGTTTTATCTTTTCTCCTACCTTCAGAAAAGGGAATCAAGCATTGGCATTAACGCCCTAATTCTAATTTTCTGAAAGGTAACTATCTCGATTTTATATATCATATACAAAAATATATGATAGATTCATTTCTATAGAATCTTGGTAAAAGTTTTTTCTTTCTTATCTTATAAGTTCTTATAAGTAAAGAGAAAATACTTTCTATCTTTGGGATTTGATACTACACCGCTGCTCAAAATACCAGGGGATCCTTTTTATTACATAAGTGGATTCCTGACTTCTTTATTTATCATGAGATAAGGAAGCAGTTTTTATTATATCGATTGAAAACCGTGTTAATTGATCCTTACGATGCTTCCTTTATCAATTAGATCTTTTATCCATAGAAAAAGAGGGTATCTAGACATATCGATTTCTTCATATTTTTACTTCTATGAAGTTTCTTTGCTACAGCTGATAAAAATCGTTGTTTTGAACGATATATATATGTAGAAAGCCTTTCTTATTTATAATTATTTATATTTCTATATTTCTTATATTAAAATTTGTGGATTTGCTTGTTCTTTTCTTTTTTCTTTCTATAGTGGAGATAGTCGCACGTAATGACAGATCACGGCCATATTATTAAAAGCTTGGGGTAAAAATGGGTTTCGTTCGAGCGCCCGAAAATAATATTCCAAAGCTTTAGTATGTTCTCCGTTACTTGTGTGAATAAGGCCTATGTTATAAAGTATATAACTTCGATCATAGGGATCAATTTCCAGTCGCATAGCCTCATAATAATTCTGTAAAGCTTCTGCATAATTTCCTTCAGATTGAGCTGACATCCGTTACGGTCGTCATTCGGTTCAAAGAATCTCCGCTCCAGAACTGTACGTGAGATTTTCATCTCATACGGCTCCCCCCTTATGTGTGTAATGAGAAAAATCCATCAAATCAAAAAATATTCCAGTATTCTCATTCTCAACTGAACAGAGCTAGTGTTTTTACAATAAATCTCTAGCCAACCTTCCTGTCAAAAATTATTTCTTAACATTAAGTATGTAGGTACTTGATAAAAAAAAATAAGAACTTCAACAATTTCTTTGTCCTCTACGCTGCTTAATTTCCTGGAATTAGTCACCTCAATAATCTTCGATGGTTCTATGGGTATCCAAAATATGAACGAGATGGATATTTATTGTCCCAACCATTCCTGTTAGTCCCAATCTCGATAAGCCATGGATATAGATAGATACAAAGTTTTCGTGTCCTTGATTCCCAAGCGTAGTGCTTCTTTCCCAATGTTGCCTATCAGTACTAGTAATTTGGGGTTGACCTAACCCCATAAGTATAGGTATAACCTTTCGCTTAATACTAGAAACCTAAAATTCAAGCATATAAGGCTTCATTAATCGAGGATACACGACAGAAGGAATTAATCCTTTTATTTACAAATTTCACCTTCAACACGCGTGGGGTTTTTCCATTCCATTTTTTTTTGACCGAAATCGGTCAAAAAAAATGGAATCAAATCACACCATCTCTGTAATAAGTGAATGCCCTTTTTTCTCCTGAAGTTGTCGGAATTATTCGTAATAAGATATTGGCTACAATTGAAAAGGTCTTATCTATAAAATTTTCATTTATCCGAGATCTAGGCATAGGTAGAAATCCATTCTATAATTTAATTAATCATGGTGTGAGAAATCAATCCCACAAATAAAGGAATTGTATAATTATAATACAGTGCGAAATAACGTAAAAATGAACTCATCAATCAAATTTGTTTATCCTAAGACCTTGTAGGAGGTTTTTTTTTAATTTTACTTTGTATTTTTATAGTTTGAATAGGTTTTATGCATTTATGAAAAATAGGATTGATTCACTATTCAACATTCAACCGGTTTCTGGGCATCATTATATAGGAGAGATGGCCGAGTGGTTCAAGGCGTAGCATTGGAACTGCTATGTAGGCTTTTTGTTTACCGGGGGTTCGAATCCCTCTCTTTCCGAATCTTTACCAAATTCATCAATATTACTCATCCCAATGCATACCATTATTTCATATTTCAAATTTGTTTGTTGATATGGACAACTTTATATTCCTCATTTTTCGGTAATACAAAAAATAGTGGATAACGGGTGGGCAAGGAATAAAAATTTTCGCATATCCATGTCTATGATATATGAATAGCAGAAAATCCTTGTAAAAAAAACTCTTGTTATTTTAGTTAAGTTTAAGTTTGACGAGAATAATATTCTACAACCAGTAATTCATTTATTTTCAAACCAACCCATTTATTATCTATTATTTGATTAATTAAACCTTTATATTGGAAAGGGTGAACAGTCAAATGATTTGGCAATTTCTCATGGGGGGCTGAATCAAAATAATTTTGAATAAGAGTTTTAGATTTTTGTTCATCCTTTGCTGTAATAATATCTTGAGGTTTACAACGATAACTTGGTATATCCACTATACGACCATTAACTAAAACATGTCTATGGTTTATAAATTGGCGGGCTTGAGGAATAGTCGCAGCCATACCCAATCGAAAAAGTATGTTATCCAAGCGCATTTCAAGTAGTTGTAATAAAACCTGACCAGTTGATCCTTTAGCTTTTCCGGAGATACGAACGTATTTAAGCAATTGTCGTTCTGTAAGACCATAATGAAAACGCAATTTTTGTTTTTCTTCTAAACGAATACGATATTGAGATTTTTTACTGAAGCGCAATTGATTTCGAAATTCGTTTTTGACTGTTGGCCTTTTACTAGTAAGTCCTGGTAAATATCCTAGACGACGTATTTTTTTGAAACGAGGTCCTCTGTAACGTGACATAAAAACTCCTTTTTTAAAATGAAAAATCTTATAAATCGAAATGAAAACTAAACGAAATGAAAAATATTATAGAATTCTAAATGAAGCGAAATCTACTAAAGTTTTATAGTACAAAGAAGAATTAGATGAATTTTATCAATATCCGAATTTATTGTATATAAAAGAATACAAAAAAGTAGGTTAATTTCTTGATTTCTTCCGCAGAGATCGAACTCTCCCAATTTTTTATTTCTAAAAAAGATATTATCAATTATGTAAAAAACAAATAGAGAAAAGCCGGTTATCGGATTCGAACCGATGACCATCGCATTACAAATGCGATGCTCTAACCTCTGAGCTAAACCGGCTAATGTAAACGAAATATACATATGCAGAAGAATTGAATGGGATCTTAGTTATCAATTTTTAGTTATTTATAACAAAATTCAAATTAATACAAACATCAAAAATAGAGAAAGAAAATATAGAAAATCAAACCCAATTTTTATTATTTCTATTATTTATTTTATCTGATAACATAAAGTGCAAGATAATAATTAATATTATATTAATATAATTTATTTAATATAATTTATTTCGATCTACTATTCTAGATATATATTATTAAATTGATTTCTTTCAAAAAGATTATTTATTAGTACTTAAAGTAAATTTGAATAAATATAAATTTTAGTAAATATTTATTAAGGAATTCCATATTTCTAAGTAAATGTCTAATTCTATATTATATTCAATTAAAAGAATGGTTTTTTTTAGCCACTAGATTCGTTTTAGTTATATAAATTGTATATGAATAAATGGATTGTTTATTTTCTTTTTTTTTTTAAGCAAAAACAAAAAAAAAAAAAGAATCGACCATTCGAGTATTCTAAATTGTATGAAAAAAGAAGATAAGTAGGTACATAGAAGATAAGTAGATATGTGGTCTATATCTGTGTATATTGAATTGTTAATATATAGATATTAGAATTAGTTCTGATTCAAACAAATAAAGGTATCCAATATAGATGAAATAAAATCTATAAAATTGGAGAAAGGGGTTTTTAATATTTAATAAAATAATATGTATTTAATGAATTCAAAAGTTCCCGCATAATTCTCATAATAGAAATGAAAAAAAAAGCATTCTATTATAATCAGATTCAAATAAAAAAAAAGATGGGGATATGGCGAAATTGGTAGACGCTACGGACTTAATTGGATTGAGTTTTGGTATGGAAACTTACCAAGTAATAATTTTCAAATTCAGAGAAACCCTGGAATTCACAATGGGCAATCCTGAGCCAAATCCTGTTTTCTGAAAACAAATAAAAATTCAGAAAGTGATAATAAAAAAGGGATAGGTGCAGAGACTCTATGGAAGCTGTTCTAACAAACGAAATTGACGACTTTTTTTATTGCATTAGTAAAAGAATCCTTTCACCAAAATTACAGGAATGGATCAAAGATAAACATTTAGAAACATATATATATACTGAAATACTCTTTCAATTTGTTACTTTTTATTTTATTATTGAAGATCTATTTGTGATAAAAATATTCACAAATGAAAAATGTGAATCAAATCAATTCGAAGTTGAAGAAAAGATGGAATATTTATTGATGAAATTATTCACTTCATCATAATCGGCTAAAACCCTTGAAGAACTGATAAATCAGATGAGAATAAAGATAGAGTCCTATTCTACATGTCAATACCGACAACAATGAAATTGAAAGTAAGAGGAAAATCCGTCGACTTAAGAAATCATGAGGGTTCAAGTCCCTCTATCCCCAAAAATACTTTTTCATTTTCTAATTTTTTTCCTATATCCTCTCTATCTTGAAGTCCTTATTTATGTGTTTTATTCGATTTATTATTTCCCAACGAAATTGGAATTTTTATTTTCATCAATTTCCTATCTATCATAATTTTCTTATCTATCATAATGACAAGGGACGAGTTTTGGAATAGATATAAATATATATGTGAAACACATAGAATTTTTTTTAATCAGAAATGTATAAATTAATATCTTATTTTTTAGCAAGGAATTTTCATATGCGTAATTAACGATTAACAATAAAAAATAATTATTACTGCGGAAACTCACTTACAAACTTTTTTTTTACTTAGTTGATATAGATTCATTAACATAGATTTTAAAAATCTTTTAAAATCAAAGTATTAAGCTTCAAGAATGGTCGGGATAGCTCAGTTGGTAGAGCAGAGGACTGAAAATCCTCGTGTCACCAGTTCAAATCTGGTTCCTGACACAAGATTCATTTGTATGAGTATCTATCCCCCATATTCATTTTAATGAATATGGGGGATAGATACTCATACAAATTTGTGTTCTTCTAGATTCTGATACATAACATATTTCTTTGATCTATTTAGGTATCTGTAGATATACTTTTCCTAGATGATTAAAGAATAGATGCAATTTTTTATTAGGTATATTCGCTTATCTATAGTATCTATATATATATAGATATAGATATATAGATAATGAATTCTTTATCTATTTTTTTCCTTTTTTTTCTGCGATACAAAAAAAGGTTTCTATTTCCATAATATTCGAGTGGTTTAATTAGTTGGTTAAAAGACCTAAAAGTCGAAGTTCTGGGGTGGAGTGAGAATATTAAGAATTCATCTGAGAAGGATTACCAAAATAGAATCGAGCCCTTTTCTTTGTGTTTTTTTTTTCGTGGCCGTATAATTGATGGTGATGTGCACGTTATATAGTTTATTATAAAGATAAAGAATTAGTTTATTATAAAGATAAAGAATTTTTGCAGTTCATCCTATTTCTTTTATTGGCTTGGCTGATAAGAACTCAGTATTGTTTTTGTTTTAGAATCTTAAGAAACTCCTATCCATCCTATTTTAAACCCTATAATTATTCATTCTATTATTTCTGAATTTTGTGATTTCTCACATAATAATATCTGAATGCAACTTCCATTACTCTGCCTGATTTAATGTCAATCAATTATTTTGTCTGATCTATAACAGAATGTACTTATATTCTTTGACTGGGTGTTGCAGAAGTTTGGATTAGTTTATTATTTTTATCATTTAGTGAGCATCTTGTATTTCATAAAAATTTGGAGCAATATAATCTTTACGCAAAGGCCATCCTATCCAATTTTCGGGCATTAAAATACGTCTTAGACGCGGATGACTATCATAAGAGATTCCCAACATATCATAAGATTCCTTTTCTTGAAAATCCGCACTTTTCCAAACCCAAAAAATCGAAGGAATTCTGGGATTTTTTCTTGATACAAATATTTTTATGCATACCTCTTCGGGTTGATTTATACCATACTCTATTCTTGTAAAATGATATACACTAGCTAAGAGTCCTCCGGGTGCTACATCATAGGCACATTGAGAACGTAGATAATTGTAACCATATACATATAAAATGACAGCAATGGAATGCCAATCCTCGGGCTTTATTTGTAAAGTCTCTATTCCTAGGTAATCGAAACCCAAGGATCTATGAATTAGTCCATGTTTGACTAGCCAAGAAGACAAACGACCTTGCATTTTTTGCTTCTCCTAAATTTTTTTTATGAGTTTGGTATTAGTATTTTCTATTACGATGAAATTTTTAAAATACGATGAAATTTTTAAAAAAGGAATTGCTTTTTATTATTGTACTTTAAAAAAATGTGTCAGACGATATCTCTGAAGTAGATGGCGGTTGATAGAAAAATTCTTGACCATAATTGTCAGTATAAGTACTGTATCCAACATGAAACTTATGGTTGGTAGTAAAACATCTATTCTCTCGTTGAAAACTCATTGGATCTTCATATATTTCTCGAGATATTTTCTTACGAAGTTTTGTTATAGCATCTATAATGGCCTCCGGTTTAGGTGGACAGCCCGGCAAATATACATCTACAGGAATTAGCTTATCTACGCCTCGAACAGTACTATAAGAATCGGTACTAAACATCCCCCCCGTAATTGTACAGGCTCCCATAGCAATAACATATTTAGGTTCGGGCATTTGTTCATATAATCGAACTAAAGAAGGGGCCATTTTCATAGTTACAGTGCCCGCTGTTAAAATTAGGTCCGCCTGCCTAGGACTCGATCGTGGTACTAGTCCATAACGATCAAAATCGAATCGTGATCCTATTAATGAAGCAAATTCAATGAAGCAACAACTCGTACCATAAAGAAGCGGCCATAAACTGGATAATCTTGACCAATTTGAAAAATCATTTAATGTCGTTGAAATAACTGAATTTTGGGTTGTTTGATCAAGTAAGGGAAACTCAATGGAATTCATAATTGTCTCAATATTTTTTTTTCTAATTGTCTAAATAGTCAAGAATTAAGACCATTCTAATGCCCCCTTTCGCCATGCATAAACTGAACCAACAATTAGGATAAGCACGAATAAGAAAGCTTCTAAAAATACGGATACCCCTAATACATCGAAACTCATTGCCCATGGATAAAGAAAAACCGTTTCAACATCAAAAACAACAAAAATGAGAGCAAACATATAATAACGGATTCGAAATTGTAACCAAGCATCGCCTATTGGTTCTATTCCGGATTCATAACTAGAAAGTTTTTCCGGTCCCTTGCTAATGGGGGCTAAAATTCCAGAAATTAGAAATGCCAAAATAGGAATCAAACTTGATATTATTAGAAATGCCCAAAAAATATCATATTCGTAAAGAAGAAACATAAAAGTACTCCTCTGAATGTAGAAAATATACCAAATTCATTTTCATTTTTAGTCTAAAGTCTCCATTTTTTTAGACTAGCTGAATATACTAATATTAATATTATTCTATCGAATATGAATATGTTCGAATAGAAAGTTACAAATTGTTTTTTTTTTAGTAATAGTCTTAGTAATGAGATCTATTCGATCCAAAATAGTATTAATATTATTAGTATCTGTAGGAATATTAGGGCTATACGGACTCGAACCGTAGACCTTCTCGGTAAAACAGATCAAACTAATTATTATCTAAATGATTTAAATTGTTTTCAAAACCCAACATGCATTTTTTTTTGCATTGAGCTTTTTCATTAACTGATAAAAATATTAGTTAGTCCACCATCTTTTTTTTTTTTTACAGTAAAGAATAAAGAGATGATTCCCTATGCTCTTCTTTTTTATTTGTATAACAATCAAAGAGCACTACCAAAGTGTTTCAAAGAAGGATTATCTTGACGTAGGTCTGCTTCTGGCCTAGATCAACTTAAGTTAAATGGACTCTTTATCCACCTACTAAAATTAAAATAGAAGATAAGAAATGACACTTCATACACCTTAAAGTTCATAAAATAGGAAGAAAAGATAATCTTTTTTAGGTCCCTATACCCTTTATGTTTAGCATTGACGAGAAATGGGTATTCACCTTATCAATATCTCAAATCAATTATGGATTCGATTTTATGGCTAAACCCTTTGTCAGGCTAGTGTTCTCTTGTTTTGTTCCTTAAAATGGAGTAAGACACCGATTTCTTACTATAAGATAAACTTTTTTAATTACAAGATGAACTCCTCTGAAAAAAAGCATTGGCGCTCGTGTAAACGAGGTGCTCTACCTAACTGAGCTACAGCCCTTGTGTTTTTGATACATATTTTATCATAGTATGAAGATAATTGCTTGTCAAGATGAATATTACATGATCGAATCCCTTGAACGGGGGTTGGTATTGCTTATCAGTAATTTTACATTTATAATCAATTAATCTGATAGATGGGTACTCTTCTTTTTTTTTTTTTGAGGAGGAGTCCTAAATTACCTACTTAACTCAGTGGTTAGAGTATTGCTTTCATACGGCGGGAGTCATTGGTTCAAATCCAATAGTAGGTAAGGTATAGTTATAACTTATTAGATACCTTTGACTGTGGTATCTAATAAGCTTTTCTACTTACTTTTTTCTTCTGACTGTTTCTTTTTTCTTTTTATTGTTTTCGGATATTGGGACGCATCAATTTCAACTTGTTATGAAATAACATTGATAGCCTCTACTCGTGTTCTAGCTCGTCTAAGAGCTAGATTTGCCTCAATTGTTTGTCTCTTGCCTTCAGCCTTATTCAAATTAGTTTCTGCTATTTCAAGAGTTTGCTGTGCTTCTTGTGGATCAATGTCACTACCCTTTTCCGCATCATTTACTAAAACAGTTATCTCATTATTATTTATTCTAGCAAACCCCCCCATCAGAGCCATTGTTAACCATTGGTCTTTAAGACGTATTCTCAAAATACCTATATCGACAGCTGAGGCAATAGGCGCATGATTAGGTAATACTCCAATTTGTCCGCTATTAGTAGGTAAAATGATTTCCTTCACTTCTGAATCCCAAACAATTCGATTGGGGGTCAATACACAAAGATTTAAAGTCATTTCTTCAAATTGCTCTCCGTTTCTAAGTTCGTAGCCTTCGCAGTAGCTTCATCGATATTACCTACCAAATAAAAGGCTTGTTCAGGAAGACCGTCTAATTCTCCAGAAAGAATCAAATTAAACCCTCTAATTGTTTCTACTAGACCAACATATTTTCCAGCCGAACCGGTAAAAACTTCTGCTACGAAAAAAGGTTGTGATAAGAAACGCTCAATTTTTCGTGCTCTTGCTACGGTTAAGCGATCTTCTTCGGATAATTCGTCCAAGCCAAGGATAGCTATAATGTCTTGAAGTTCTTTGTAACGTTGTAAAGTTTGTTTAACTCGTTGCGCAGTCTCATAATGTTCTTCACCAACGATTCGAGGTTGGAGCATAGTTGAGGTTGAATCTAAAGGATCTACTGCTGGATAGATACCTTTGGCGGCTAATCCTCTTGATAGTACAGTAGTAGCATCTAAATGTGCAAATGTCGTAGCAGGAGCAGGGTCAGTTAAATCGTCGGCAGGTACATAAACTGCTTGAATAGAAGTTATGGACCCTTCTTTGGTAGAAGTGATTCTTTCTTGTAAAGAACCCATTTCAGTACTAAGAGTGGGTTGATAACCCACAGCAGAGGGCATTCGACCCAATAAGGCAGATACTTCAGATCCTGCTTGAACGAAGCGGAAGATATTGTCGATAAATAGAAGTACATCTTGCTCATTGACATCTCGAAAATATTCCGCCATAGTTAGGGCAGTTAAACCAACTCTCATACGAGCTCCGGGTGGTTCATTCATTTGACCATATACTAAAGCTACTTTGGATTCTGCAATATTTTGTTCATTAATTACTCCAGATTCTTTCATTTCCATATAAAGATCATTTCCCTCGCGAGTACGCTCACCTACTCCGCCAAATACAGATACACCTCCATGAGCTTTGGCAATGTTATTGATCAATTCCATAATAAGTACTGTTTTACCCACTCCAGCTCCACCGAAAAGTCCTATTTTTCCTCCACGACGATAAGGAGCTAAAAGATCTACTACTTTTATTCCTGTTTCAAAAATAGATAATTTTGTATCTAATTGTATAAAGGTAGGCGCAGATCTATGAATGGGAGATGTTGTACGAGTATCTACAGGACCTAAATTATCAATCGGCTCTCCAAGCACGTTGAAAATTCGTCCTAGAGTTGCTCCGCCTACTGGAACACTTAGGGGAGTTCCTGTGTCAATAACTTGCATTCCTCTCATTAGACCATCTGTAGCACTCATAGCTACAGCCCTAACTCGATTATTTCCTAATAATTGTTGTACTTCACAAGTCACATTAATTTGTTGACCAACAGTATCTCGACCCTTAACTACCAGAGCATTGTAAATATTAGGCATCTTCCCCGGGGGAAAGGCTACATCTAGTACCGGACCAATTATTTGGTCAATATGTCCCAGATTTTTTTTTTCAATCGAAGAAACTTCAGGACCGGAAGTAGGAGGATTTATTCGCATATCAAAAGCCAATTTTTTTTTCCGAAAAAGTTTTTAAATCAAAAAGAAATGTTCGATAAGAAAGCAAGTTGATCGGTTAATTCAAAAAGAAATAAGAAATGGGAGTTAGTACTCCATTTTTTTGGTACTATTCCATCAATCCTCTTTAACTGTTTACTTACTTATTCAAATTCAATTATTGAATTCTTAAGCTTACTGCAGTTATTTTGAAAATTTCAATTGGATAAAATCTTTCGAAAGTCTTTTCTTTTTTTCTATCATTCTAGAAAATATCATCTATATTCTGTATGGAATTCGAACCTGTACCTTAATTTAGAATTCATTTTTTTTATCATTGGCTTTCGTATTTCCTCAGTAGACAATTTTTTAGACTTACCCTCTGTTTCCCTATTTTTTGACCTCTTTTTTTATTTTCCGGGGAGAAAGCTGCCTATTTTTACATCTAGGATTTACATAGACAACATATATCACTGTCAAGATTAAGAATAAATTATTATTATTATTTAGATTAGATCTTTCGATTTCAAAATTAAAAAATAAGATCAAATTGAAAAAAAAAAAAGATTGGGTTGCGCCATACATAGAAAAGAGTATACAATAATGATGTATTTGACAAATCAAATACCATCGTTTAATTTAATAATAACATAACGAACCTTTGGGATTAATTGATAATAGTAGTTGATTTTTGTAAAAGATTTCATTAACTCCTAAGTCATATCGAGTAGACCTTATTGTTTCAAGAATTCTTAATTCAAGAGTTGTAGGGAGGGATTTATGTCACCACAAACAGAGACTAAAGCAAGTGTTGGGTTCAAAGCTGGTGTTAAAGATTATAAATTGAATTATTATACTCCTGAGTATGAAACCAAAGATACTGATATCTTGGCAGCATTTCGAGTAACTCCTCAACCTGGAGTTCCACCTGAAGAAGCAGGTGCTGCGGTAGCCGCCGAATCTTCTACTGGTACATGGACAACTGTGTGGACCGATGGGCTTACCAGTCTTGATCGTTACAAAGGACGATGCTATCACATCGAACCTGTTGCTGGGGAAGAAAATCAATATATTGCTTACGTAGCTTATCCTTTAGACCTTTTTGAAGAAGGTTCTGTTACTAACATGTTTACTTCTATTGTCGGTAATGTATTTGGGTTCAAGGCACTGCGTGCTCTACGTCTGGAGGATTTGCGAATCCCAACCGCTTATATTAAAACTTTCCAAGGTCCGCCTCACGGCATCCAAGTTGAGAGAGATAAATTGAACAAGTATGGTCGTCCCCTATTAGGATGTACTATTAAACCTAAATTGGGGTTATCCGCTAAGAATTATGGTAGAGCTGTTTATGAATGTCTTCGTGGGGGACTTGATTTTACCAAAGATGATGAAAATGTGAATTCCCAACCATTTATGCGTTGGAGAGACCGTTTCTTATTTTGTGCTGAAGCGATTTTTAAATCACAGGCTGAAACAGGTGAAATCAAAGGGCATTACTTGAATGCAACTGCGGGTACATGCGAAGAAATGATGAAAAGAGCTGTATTTGCCAGAGAATTAGGCGTTCCTATCGTAATGCATGATTATTTAACAGGGGGATTCACTGCAAATACTAGCTTGGCTCATTATTGCCGAGATAATGGTCTACTTCTTCATATACATCGTGCAATGCATGCAGTTATCGACAGACAAAAGAATCATGGTATGCACTTTCGTGTATTAGCTAAAGCATTACGTTTGTCTGGTGGAGATCATGTTCACTCCGGTACCGTAGTAGGTAAACTTGAAGGGGAAAGAGATATCACTTTAGGTTTTGTTGACTTACTGCGTGATGATTTTGTTGAAAAAGATCGAAGTCGTGGTATTTATTTCACTCAGGATTGGGTTTCTCTACCAGGTGTTCTGCCTGTTGCTTCGGGAGGTATTCACGTTTGGCATATGCCTGCTCTGACCGAAATCTTTGGAGATGATTCCGTACTTCAATTTGGCGGAGGAACTTTAGGACACCCTTGGGGAAATGCACCAGGTGCTGTAGCTAATCGAGTAGCTCTTGAAGCCTGTGTGAAGGCTCGAAATGAAGGACGTGATCTTGCTCGTGAAGGTAATGAAATTATCCGTGAGGCTAGCAAATGGAGTCCTGAATTAGCTGCTGCTTGCGAAGTATGGAAGGAGATCAAATTTGAATTCGAAGCAATGGATACTATTTGAATTCGAAGCAATGGATACTTTGGATTAATTGCAATTAAACTCGGCACAATCTTTTCCTAAAAGAAGGATTGAGCCGAATACAAAGATACTTAATTATTAAACAGATTTCTATCTTTCGTATTGGAATAGAAGCATAGTAAGTAGACGATATTTTACGAAAAAAGTGATTACAATTTATAAGGGAAACTGGCTATTGCCTTTTTCGATGTGAATTTCACATAATAGGGAAGTTGTTCCATTTCTATATGAAATTTGTATTTTCCTATTGATTTCTATATTTCTATAATTTTATACGTTTTTTTAGTTTAGAATATCATTTTAGAATAAAAAAAGATATATATATATTTAAATAATTTTTCTTATAAGTAATTCTAACATAATACTAATAATCGAATTAATAAGATTGAAAATCTTATTAATTCGATTGTATTTATTCGATTGTATTTTTTTTTCAATACTAATATTGACAACACTGTATCAAATAAATATAATCCGATCGTGAATAAATTGATCACCTTACTTACGTTAAATAGGCGTTATTACTTCATCAAATGGTAGGTTCATTGGTTTTCTTTCTGCGAGACAAACAAGAAAAACTTTGTTAATGAATAAGTAAGTGAATTGAAAGGTAAACACGAATATATATACGAAAATATTAGATCTATATATACCAATATATATATAGTCTTATATATATAATAATAATGGATAACTCTAACATAGTATTTCAAGAACATAGTATTTAAATAGGTGGTATATCTTTTTTTAGTTTTTTAGACAATTCAATTTTGTAATTTTATTTTTTTGATTGCGATTGGGTATAAATATCCACCTTATTTTTTAAATTGTAATGGGGTTGCTAACTCAATGGTAGAGTACTCGGCTTTTAAGAGCGACTCTATTTTTTACGCATTTCTATGAAGCAATGGGTTCGTCGATACTATCGGTAGAGCTTGTAAAACCACGACTGATCCAGAAAGGAATGACTGGAAAAAGTAGCATGTCGTATCAATGAAGAATTCTAAAAATATTTCATTCTTTTAGGATCCAGCTCAAATTTTTGTTTGAATTTTTGGCTCGTAACAAAAAAAATTCCGTTGGGTTTGATTAATAAAGGGATAGAACTTGGTGGTTCTAATTCTAATAGGGAAACAAAAAGCATCGAGCTTTCATTTATTTTTTATTTGGATCATTACCCCATCTAATTGTACGTTAAAAATAGGTTAGTGCTTGATGTGGGAAAAGCTTTTCTGGTGAATGGTTTATTTTTGTTATGAGTCCTAACTATATAGCTATTTTCCATTATCTTTTGGTATTTTGGGGTAGCGATAAATGTGTAAAAGAAAGAGTATATTGATAAAGATATTTTTTCCAAAATCAAAAGAGCGATTAGGTAAAAAAAAAATAAAGGATTCTTAATTAGCTCGTTATCCTAGAACAAAAATTAGGCAAAAAATCGATTAGAGAGAGTCCGTTAATGGGTTTTACTTCTCTAGGTATATATTTATACCTATAATTTTCTGTTTTGACCATATCGCACTATGTATCATTTGATAATCCAATGAATCTCTGATTCTTTGTTTGACCAAATAGACTTTTTTTTTTTTAATGGAGCAATATCAAGCATATTTAGAACTCCGTAGATCTCGATACCAGGACATCCTATACCCACTTTTTTTTCGGGAATCTATTTATGGACTAGCTTATGCTCATGAGTCCTTTTTTATAGAAAATGTCGATTATAACAATAAATTTAGTTTACTAATTGTAAAACGTTTAAGTACTCGAATGTATCAACAGACTCATTTCATTCTTTTTGTTAATGATTCTAAAAAAAATACTTTTGTGGGTTATAATTATCATTTTTTTTCTCAAATAATATTAGAAGGTTTTGGTATCGTCGTGGAGATTCTATTTTCTCTACAATTATTTAGCTCTTCCTTAAGGGGATTAGAAATCGTAAAATCTTATAAAAATTTTCAATCAATTCATTCGATCTTTCCCTTTTTCGAAGATCAACTGATATATTTAAATCATAAGTCAGATATACGAATACCCTATCCTATCCATCTGGAAATCTTGGTTCAAATCCTGCGATATTCGATAAAAGATGTCTCTTTCTTTCATTTAATAAGGTTGTTTTTTTATTACTATTATAATTGGAATAGTCTTTTTCCTCCAAAAAAATGGATTTTTACTTTTTTTTCAAAAAGGAATCGAAGAATTTTCTTGTTCCTATATAATTTATATGTATGGGAATATGAATCTATCTTTCTTTTTCTACGTAACAAATCCTCTCAGTTACAGTTAAAACATTTTCGCGTTTTTTTTGAGCGAATTTTTTTCTATGAAAAAATAAAACATCTTGTAGAAGTATCTACTAAGAATTGTTCATATACTTTCTTCTTCTTTAAGGATACTTTCATCCATTATGTTAGATATCAAGGAAAATCAATTCTGGTTTTAAAGAATACTCCTTTTTTGATAAATAAATGGAAATACTATTTTATATATTTATGGCAATGTCATTTTGATATTTGGGCTGGACTAGAAACGATCTATATAAACGAATTATCTCAGTATTCATTTCACTTTTTAGGCTATTTTTTAAGTATTCCACTAAATCTTTCAGTAGTACGAAGTCAAATGTTGCAAAATTCATTTCTTATTAAAATTGTTATAAAAAAACTTGATACAATAGTTCCCATTATTCCTCTAATGAGATCATTGGCTAAAACAAAATTTTGTAATGTAATGGGTCATCCTATTAGTAAGCCGGTTTGGGCCAATTTATCTGATTTTGATATTATTGACCGGTTTTTGCGCATATGCAGAAATTTTTCTCATTATTACAATGGATCTGCAAAAAAAAAGAGTTTCTATCAAATAAAATATATACTTCGGTTTTCTTGTATAAAAACTTTGGCTCGTAAGCATAAAAGTACTGTGCGCATTTATTTGAAAAAATTAAGTTCAGAAAAATTATTGCAAGAATTTTTTACAGAAGAAGATCTTTTTTCTTTGATTTTTCCAAGAACTTCTTTTACTTTGCGTAGGTTTTATAGAGGTCGTATTTGGTATTTGGATATTCTTTTAAGAAACGATTTCGTCAATTATTTATAATTGAAAATAGGTTATGTTATTTTTTAAATCGGTGTAAATTGATAAAACGAACTTCCTTCTTTTTATTCAATGAGGATAAAAAAATCATTTTTTTTAGTCTTCTATATCTATATATAGGATTTTGAAATGCTCATGTAGTCAGAGTCAAGATTCGGGGTTAATGAATTAAATATTATATTTCACTTTCTTAGAGTCTTTTGCTAGGCAAGTAATTAAGGTTTAGATGTATACATAGGGAAAGCCGTGTGCAATGAAAACTGCAAACACGGCTTGGGGAGGGATTTTTTCTTGTTTTATTCTATTGTTGAATTTTATTCAAGAATAAATTATCTACTTCATCCGACTAGTTCCGGGTTCAAGTCCCGGGCAACTCATTTTTGTAGATCGATGTTGTATTATATCTATATTTCTATTCTCTATTTCTATAAATAGAATGATATATAGAAAATAAACTTTTTTTATGAATCAATGAAATGGGATAAACAAGGTAAATTCGGATAAACCGAAATGAATAAGAACATACTAATGAATAAGAACATACTATGGATATTAGTATTGGTTGACACTGGTATATAAGTCATGTTATACTGTTGAATAACAAGTCCTCAAATTCTCGCATTATAGAGAATTTTTGTGCTTGGGAGTCCCTAATGATTAAATGAACCAAGATTTTACCATGACTGCAATTTTAGAGAGACGCGAGAGCGAAAGCCTATGGGGTCGCTTCTGTAATTGGATAACCAGCACCGAAAATCGTCTTTACATTGGATGGTTTGGTGTTTTGATGATTCCTACTTTATTGACTGCAACTTCTGTATTTATTATCGCTTTTATCGCTGCCCCTCCAGTAGATATTGATGGTATTCGTGAGCCTGTTTCTGGATCTCTACTTTATGGAAACAATATCATTTCTGGTGCGATTATTCCTACTTCTGCGGCTATAGGTTTGCATTTTTATCCGATCTGGGAAGCAGCTTCTGTTGATGAGTGGTTATACAACGGCGGTCCTTATGAACTAATTGTTCTACACTTCTTACTTGGTGTAGCTTGCTACATGGGTCGTGAGTGGGAACTTAGTTTTCGTCTGGGTATGCGTCCTTGGATTGCTGTTGCATATTCAGCTCCTGTTGCAGCCGCTACTGCTGTTTTCTTGATCTATCCTATTGGTCAAGGAAGCTTTTCGGATGGTATGCCTCTAGGAATTTCAGGTACTTTCAATTTTATGATTGTATTTCAGGCTGAGCATAATATTCTTATGCATCCATTTCACATGTTAGGTGTAGCTGGTGTATTCGGCGGCTCCCTATTCAGTGCTATGCATGGTTCCTTGGTAACTTCTAGTTTGATCAGGGAAACCACAGAAAATGAATCCGCTAATGAAGGTTACAGATTTGGTCAAGAGGAAGAAACTTATAATATTGTAGCTGCTCATGGTTATTTTGGCCGATTAATCTTCCAATATGCAAGTTTCAACAATTCTCGTTCTTTACATTTCTTCCTAGCTGCTTGGCCTGTAGTAGGTATTTGGTTTACCGCTTTAGGTATCAGCACTATGGCTTTCAACTTAAATGGTTTTAATTTCAACCAATCCGTAGTTGATAGTCAAGGTCGTGTAATAAATACCTGGGCTGATATTATTAACCGAGCTAACCTTGGTATGGAAGTAATGCATGAACGTAATGCTCATAATTTCCCTCTAGATCTAGCTGCGATGGAAGCTCCATCTGTTAAGGATAAAATTTTGATCTTAATTTAAAGTAGACGAGTTTTTGTTTAAAAATAAAGGAGCAATATCAACTTTGTTAATATTGCTCCTTTATATTGGATATTGGATTAGTAATCTTTTTTTTAGATTTCTATAGATTTATACATACGTTTTTGATTGATTTAATGATTCCTTATCTTTTTTTTTTTCCTTTGTTAGAAAAAAAAGGATAATGAAAAGGTAGAATTTGAGATATAGATCATTTTTACTATAAGGGCGGATGTAGCCAAGTGGATCAAGGCAGTGGATTGTGAATCCACCATGCGCGGGTTCAATTCCCGTCGTTCGCCCCATATCTATATATAGATAGATATAGATATTGTTTAGGTTTTCAAGTATAAATCTGAAATAAAGAAAAATGGCTACTTCTAAAACTTATAAGTACGAATTCTTCAAAATAATAATTATTACAAAAGATATATTTTTGAGATAAAATAGATACATTTATCTATTTCACAAAAAAAGAATATATCCATATCGTGGTTTCCTCTTATAATACCTCAGGTGCTAATGAAACTATTTTAGTGAAATTTAACTGTCTCAATTCCCGGGCGATTGCGCAAAAGATTCGAGTTCCTTTTGGATTTCCTTCTTGATCAATTATAACTGCAGCATTATCATCATACTGAATTATTATACCGTTGCTACGTTTTAGTTGTTTACAAGTACGTACAATTACAGCTCTGATCACTTCAGATTTTTCTAAGTTCGTATTTGGTACTGCTTGTTTGATTACAGCAACAACAATGTCGCCAATATAAGCATATCGTCGATTACTAGCTCCTAGGATTCGAATACACATCAGTTCACGTGCTCCGCTGTTATCCGCTACATTCAAATGAGTTTGAGGTTGAATCATATCATTTTTTTATTATTTCAATCTAAAAAAGGAAGTAAAAATATTTTGTGTTCAAAAAAAAAGGAACCTATTATTGCCTTTTTTCTTTTCATTCTAAAGACCTATTTTCTTTGGTTCTCTTTTATTATCCTGAAATAATGAATTGAGTTCGTATCGGCATTTTGGATGATGCTATTGAAATAGCCTTTCTTGCTATATTTTCTGGTACTCCACCCATTTCATAAAGTATTTTCCCAGGTTTAACAACAGCTACCCAATATTCGGGAAATCCTTTTCCTGAACCCATACGTGTTTCAGTAGGTCTTACTGTAACCGGTTTGTCTGGAAAAATACGTACCCATATTTGTCCACCTCGGCGAACATTTCTTGACATTGCCCGCCGTCCCGCTTCTATTTGTCTAGATGTTATCCAAGCTGGCTCAAGTGCCTGAAGAGCATATCTTCCGAAGCAAATATTATTACCTCGATAGGATATTCCCTTCATTCTTCCTCTATGTTGTTTACGAAATCTGGTTCTTTGGGGGTTATAATTGATGGTTGTTTTTCAATTCCATCTTTATTACAGAACCGTACATGAGATTTTCACCTCATACGGCTCCTCGCGAATGAAGTAATTCAAATATCTATATCTATATGGATATAGATTCTATCTAATCGATAAAATAATAGAAATAGTCATATGTTTAGTAAATAACGAAATCTCGGTATTTTTTGAGATTTCATACAATCTTCGAAATTTTTAGATCTTGTTTTCAATATCGATTCTTAGAATTGGCAAAAATATAAAAAAATTCAATAAAAGAAAAATTCTCGCGGGCGAATATTTACTCTTTTATTCTCAAATTCAGATGTAATGAAATTCAGATGTTAATGTAGGGTACAACTCCTAAAAAATGGATTGTTTTTAGGTTTCTTCCGCCATCCCACCTAAGAAATCATTAAGATTTGTTTTCTTTAAGATTTTTTTAATAAAATCTTAAGTCTTAAGTATTTGCAGGTTTCGTCGTTCCCATCGCCTCTCGATTAATGGTTAGGTTTTAATTCGACAATGGAGCCTTTCTCATAGCTAAAAATTAATAAAATTTTTTTAGAATAGAATATTCATTTCTTTTTTCGTGAATCAATATTATCAGTTTTTCTTGATTCAGAGCTCTTAATTTATTGACATTAAAAATAAAAAAAAAATATATATATTATTCTTTTTTATTTTTAAGGATGCTTTAATACACTATCTTTTCTGAGATGACCCATAGACCTTTACATATTCGAATTCTATATCATTGATATATTTTAATCTCTTTCTTTCACCTTTTCTTTTATCTATATATTTTTATTGCTTTACAACTAAATAATCTTTTTTTTCTTTTATCTTTCACAATTTTTCAGTTGCTATATTCTTTTTTTATTAAATTTTTTTTCTTTTGACTAATTCTTTAGATCTAGATAATCCGAAGTGATGTGTTGGTTATTAGTTCTTTTTAAATGAATTGATACTATTAACCGGTTTCTTTTTTTTTTTTAATCATTCTAAAAAACTAACGAGTCACACACTAAGCATGGCAATCCTCTATAAAATGATTAATTTCTTTTTTTAGTCGATTCAATCTTATAAAATAGATAAATTTTTGAGAATCAAAATCGAGTAATTTTTTCTTTTTTGTTTTATATAAAATCAAAATAGGACATTGAATTATTGAATAGAAAGAAGGACATATTTTTCTTTATTTCGAAAATATCCAAACTTTTATCCCTAAAACTCCATAAATAGTTCGAACTGTATAACAACAATATTCAATTTTAGCTCGAATGGTTTGGAGAGGAACCCTACCTTCTCTGATCCATTCGACACGTGCAATTTCTTTTCCATCAATACGTCCTGCAATCTGTACTTGAACTCCTTTTGTACCTGCTTGTTCAGTTAATTCAATAGCTTTTTTCATTGCTTTACGAAATGAAACTCTATTCTTTAATTGTCCAGCTATAAATTCTGCAAGAATATTAGGGTGTTTATAAGCATTTGTAACTTTTACAATAGCAATGTTTAGTTTTCTATTCACACAATTCAGTTTTTTGTGCATATTCGTCTGTAATTCTTCGATTTTTTGAGGCTTACCCTCTATTAATAACTTTGGAAATCCCATATATATTATGACTTGAATCAGATCGATTCTTTTTTGAATCTTTATCTCTCCAATTCCCTCGACACCCGAGGATATTCTTCTATTTTTTTGTATAAAATTTTTTATCCAATCTC